>NC_073303.1:274755409-274923969 GCF_027595985.1 Sorex araneus | reverse complement strand
TACATTTGCAAACACACTCTGCGTTGCTTTCCATTTGGAGCATGATTTTTTTCTTTCTTTAATCGCTTTCCATTTTCCCTCAGTGAAAGAGCATGTGCCCTTCCTCAGGTCACTCAATAATATGTCCAGAACTTTTTGGTTTCTTGTCACACCCAGCTGTGCTCAGGGCTTCCTCCTGGCTTTGGTGCTCAGGGGTCACTCCTGGCATTGCTTAGGCGACAAGACAGATAATGCCTTGCCCCCTGTACTGTCTCTCCAGCCCCAGGAACTTTTCATACGGTTTGTTTTCCTGCACACCTGGCAGTGCTGGGGGCTACCCCTGGCTCTGTGGAAGGGCGGGTAGGGGTGGGGGGAGAGAACCAAGGTCGCTGTATGCCGGACAAACACTATCCTCGCACTATCTCTCTGGCCCTGAGGGGCTCTACTCCCGACTGTGGCATGCCCTTGCGTCCGTTTTCCTCGAACACATTCCTCTCCACTCCCACCCAGTTGCTCGCCTGGCCAGCTGCAGGGCTGTCAGGCCTTTCCTTCCCTGCTCTCTGGGGAGCTCTGAGATTCGTTTTCCTACTCTATTCTTTTTACTTTTGACTGGCCCATTTTTTTCGTTTTTTTTTTTTTTTTCTTTTTGGGTCACACCCGGCAATGCTCAGGGGTTACTCCTGGCTTTGCACTCAGGAATGACTCCTGGCGGTGCTCAAGGGACCATATGGGATGCTGGGAATTGAACCCGGGTCGGCCTCGTGCAAGGCAAATGCCCTACCCGCTGTGCTATTGTTCCAGCTCCTGGATGCAAGTTTTTTTTAACTGGATATGAAGTACCAGTATTCATTTAATTTTCCATTGGTCACAGGATTATTTTAGCATTCATAACAGGTAATATTGGGGCCAGAGAGATAGGACAATGGGTAGGGCAGTTGCCTTGCTTTCTGTTTCATCCACACCGCTGAGGGCAGCTTGGTTTAGAATACTGAAGGCAGAGCCCTACCGTCGGTGGGCACTGAAGGGGGTGGGTGCCCAGCACATTTTGGCTCCACTGTCCTTCATCTGAGCTTTGTTCTCTGGACGCCTTGAGGACCTTCCTTTAGGCTGTGATGAACTATCACATCACATGGTTATGGTCTTACGGGGTGGCAGAATTGAACCCCTTCAGCTTTGTGCAAGGCAAGCACCCTACCTGCTCTTCTGTCTCCAGACCCTCACCAGGATTTTAGACCTTTATGGTCTGTTTTCCCTTTCTTTGCCTGGCACTCAGTTATTTCCATTCAAGATTCTGGTTGTTTCTTCTAGGAAATTAAATATTGATGTTTGTCTGCTATTTGTAATTCAAATTATGAAACAACCTCCAATATACTCTGTCTTTTCTCTTCCAGTAATTGCTCAAGTATAACCATCAACATATTATCAAAGGCTGGAGAGACAATATAGCTGGTAAGGTGCTGACCTTGCATGCAGCCGACCCGGGTTCAATCCCTGGCATCCCACATGATCCCCTGAGTACTGCCAGGAATGATTCCTGATTTCAGAGCCAGAAGCAACCCCTGTGTATCGCTGCGTGTGACCGCCAAACAAAACGAAACAAAATATGTCCCCCCAAATTATCAAATACAGACCCCTCAACCCTGACAAACAGAAAGTACCATATATCGGGGAAATAAAAAGTTTCCAGGTTTTGGAATAGCATGCAAAAGATGCCTAAATAAAAACCTGTTAAATGTAGCTAGTGTACTAAGCAAGGCCTAGATTTTTAATTACTTACTGAATTATATTTCGTTTTGGGGGTCACACCGAGCTATGCTCTTGGCTCTATGCTCAGGGGTCACTCGGCAGGACTCGGAGTAACTATATAGGGTGCTGGGGATCGAACCCAGGTCACCCTTACGTGTGGCAAGTGCCATACTCCCTGTAATATTGCGCCACCCCTGAGTTATATTTCTATGAAAATCTTTAGTCAAAACCCACACAGCACTAAGATAACAACTAAAAATACACAAACTATGCATCTCTGACAGCATTCGAGATCTTTGCAAGACTACTTCATGATTTTTCTAGTTTATCGTATTTTGTGTGCTAGATCGTTATTTATTATAGTGTGTTATTCTGTCTCCACCTCCACACAAATTATTTTATATTTTATTCTCAAAGGACTCCATCTCCTTCCTCTTACCTAGTCTAATAAGTTTATTATTAACTCCCCACTATTTAATTATATATATATATATATATTTTTTGCTTTTTGGGTCACACCCAGCGATGCTCAGGGGTTACTCCTGGCTTTGCACTCAGGAATTACTCCTGGCGGTGCTTGGGGGACCATATGGGATGCCGGGGATCGAACCCGGGTCGGCCGCGTGCAAGGCAAACACCCTACCCGCTGTGCTATCGCTCCGGCCCCTAATTTTATATTTTAAAGGTTTATTTTTTCCCCTTTTTGCCACACCCAGAGGTAATCAGGGCTTATTCCTGGCTCTGCACTCAGGGATCATTCTTGGAGGGTCTTGTGTCAGGTATGAGTTGGGACTTACGGGGGTGGCAGAATTGAACCCCTTCAGCTTTGTGCAAGGCAAGCACCCTACCTGCTCTTCTGTCTCCAGACCCTCACCAGGATTTTAGATTTCCTTTATTTTGCAGTTATTCCTTTATGAGATAAAATTAGCTAACAATTTCCATTCCTCAGTTCCGGCTTAACCTTGCTTATCAACTACAAAAATACATCAAGCCTTCTTGGGTGGCGTTTCATGCCAGATCTTACAAACTGTTTTTACAAATAATTGGTTGTCCTTGTCTCGTTGCATGCCAAATCTTACACACTGTTTCTACAAATAATTGGCTGTCCTTGTCTCAAGGAATAACTGGATTTTGGCTCTCATTCCCAAGGCCATAACGATAAATTTAGCTTTTTTTACTTTCTATTTTTATTGTTAGTTTTGGGGCCACACCCAGTGGTGCTCAGGGCTTACTCCTGGCTCTAAGCTCAGGGGACCAGACGGGATGCCTACCTGGCCATGTGCAAGGCAAGTGCCCTCTCTGCTGCACTATTGCTCAGGACCAGTTTAGTTTTTTCAGATGCACAGGGCAGAGTAGGGGGAGAATCACTCATAAAGTTGTGGAAAGTCTCACCAAAAGCCAGAGGAAAATCAAGCAAGGCGCCTTGGAAAGTGGGGGGAATGACACTAGCAGAGTTGGGGCCGAAAGAACTGGGTTCAGAACAAAAGCCGAAGATGGAGGCTGGGGCATTTGCAGACAGCCGGCAGGCCAGCAACAGATGCAGAAATGCCAAAGCGTGATATTTCGCAGAGGGTCTGGACCACCTCAAGGTCAGGAGCACATCTGGCCTCTGTGTTCAGGTTACCAAAGCCACCAGGCAGGACTCAAGGCCCTTCTGAGTGCACTCCACCATGATGTCATGTCCCCCGGCCTCAGCTGCCCGGTGGCAGACCCTGACCTCTGGCGTTAGCCTGCCCGTTTGAAAAATGGGCGGGGGTCTCTTAGACACAATTCCTAACGTCTTGCTTTGCATGCTCTGCATGCAGGAGACCAGGGTGGATCTTGCCGCTCCTGGTCCCCTGTGCAGGGTGGGCGATGACCTCAGAGCACAGAGCCAGGAGTAGCCCCGGAGCAGCCCGAGGTCTGTCCCCCAAACCTAAATGAATCAATTCTCAGATGGCGTACAGTTCATAGCTCCAAACAACAGGCGCGCTACATTTCTCCGTTTGTGATTTACCTGCCCGTAAATCAGAGCCACCGATCCTTGTGTTTCCTAAAATACGCATCTATGGTGGTGGGGAATGGACACGGGTGGAGAGATGTGTGCTGGATCATTGTAGGACTGAGGCCCAGCTATGAACAGCTTTGTAACGGTCGATCTCCCGTACATCCAATTTAAAAAAAATAAAATACGCGCCTTCAAATAAATAAAATACGCACTTTCAAATAAATGAAATACGCACCTTCTACCCCAAAACGCAAATCCTTCCCCTGCACGCCCCCGTCCCTCCCCCACCCCGTCTTAAGTTAGCAGAGCCGGGTGCTCGCCAGCGCCACCCCGCGCAGCAGAGGGGAAGCAGCACCCGTAGCGCCCCACGACCAACGCATCCACCTAGGAGAAAAAGCGGGGAGCGTCTCCCGGGTGCCACCGTACCAAGCCAAGTTGGAGGGGCGAGGGCGGAAAGAACAGAGGGGCGTCCAGTTGACTGAACTCTGGGAGAGCAGGGATATTGATTGCAGCGACAAATCCCGTTGCATCGGGGGAGCCCAGGGCCCAGGGGACTCCTCTGGGCCCCGGTTAGAGTGAAAAGGCTCGAGCTGGCATTCATCGCGCGCAGAACGCCGCAAAGCCAGCACGGGGGCTGCGGGAGGGACCCCGGCGGACGCACTCGCGCAAGCGCCCGTACAGGGCCCCAGGGCGCGTCACAGAGCCCAGCGGGGAACGCGAGGGGACGGCTAAGAGGTGGACGCGGAAGACGGCGGCGGCCGACCCGGCTGTGGGTTTGAGGGGCCACACCCGGCTGTGCTCAGCGCTTCCTCCCGGCCCTGGCGGAGCTCGGGGCGGGGGTCGAGGCTCGAACCCCCGTCGGCCAACTGCAAGGAAGAGAAGCGCCCTGCCCGCTGTCCGGCCCGGAGTCCTCCTCTGGAGAGGCGAGCGGATCCAGGGCCGCACTCAGCGCCCCTTGCCCCGCGCTCGTTAACTCTGAACTGGCCGTTTCGGAAGCGCGCTGGCTTTAGATCGGGATGCCACGGGGCCTCGCGGGCTTCTCCCGCGCAGGATGCTCTAGCCCCGGGCAGGCGGCGCTGGGCGAGGCTCGGGGGCGGGGCCCGAGCGTTCCGGGAGCGGGGCCCTAGCGGCCCGGGGCGGGGCCCTAGCGGCGCGAAGGTGTGGCCCGAGCGTCCAGGGGCGGGGCCTGAGCGGCCCGGAGGCGGGGCCTGAGCGGCCCGGAGGCGGGGCCCGAGCGGCCGGGGCGGGGCGGGGGCGGGGCGTCGCCGGCGCCTCAGGCCGCGGCGGGCGGCGGGCGGGCGGCGGCGACGGCGGCGGCGACGGCGCGGGCCGAGCGGCGCGGGGATTGGCTGCGGCGGGCGGAGACGTCAGGCTCCCGCGGCCCGAGCGGCCGCCCGCCTCGTCCCGGCTCGGCGCAGTCGGCTGCAGCCAGCCTCGCCGTGAGGAGGTGTCCGGAGCCCTCCCGCCCCGCCGAGAGCCGGGTCGCGCCCCCGCGCGCGCCTCGCCGCTGCCCCGCGCGCGCCCGCCCCGCCTCGCCGCCTCACCATGACCAAGACGGAGAAGAAGTCTTTCCACCAGAGCCTGGCCGAATGGAAGCTCTTCCTCTACAACCCCGCCACCGGACAGTTCCTGGGGCGCACCGCCTCGAGCTGGGGTGAGCGGCCGGCCGTTGGGCGCGCCCCGGGGGGCAGCCCGCGGGGCGGGGGCGGGGGCGCGGCGCGCGCGGCGGCGGCGCCCGGCCCGGCGCGCCCCATTCATCGCCCGCGGGGCCGCACGTGCCGCCGCCGGCCTGGCCCCGGGCGCCGGAAGCGGGACCCCCGGGCCGCCTTTGTCCGGGGCCCCCCGCGCCGCCGCCGCCGCCGCCCCGCGCCCGCCGCCGCCGGCCCAGAGGAAATTTCCACTCCCGCCGCGTCCCGTGACCCGCCCGGTGGCCCCTGAGTCACCGCAGCCCCCTCGGCCGGGGAGCGGCGCCGGGCCCGCCGCGAGCGGCGACAGGTTCTCCTCAGCCCTGGGGCCCGGTGGGGGAGGGGCGCGGAGTCAGTTTCGGGGTCTGAAAAAACCCCTTTTCCCTCCCTCTGCTGAGAGACTCAGCGAGGGGGCTCGGGGCTTCCCCCAGCCCGGGTCTTTGTTCCGGTCCGACCCTCCTCACTGGCGCAGCCTGGTAGATGCTTTTTTTTGGGGGGGGGATAATTTTGAAAAATTGTATTAATTTAGTACCCCCCCCTTTTTTTTTTGGTGGGGGCGCGTGGGTGTTGCACCGAAGGGAGCGAACCCGGGTGCCGGGCGGGTTTCGGGGAAGGTGAGTGGCCCCGGCGAGGGCGCCCCCGAAGGACCGAGGGTCCAGGGGGCGTCCCCTGGGGGTGGGCAGCGGCGGCTGGAGGTCCCCCCCGCGCCCCGGGGCCCCCCCATCCTCAGACACACGCCCTCGGGGGATGCCAGGAGACGGACCCAGAAGGAAAGTGGTGATCTTGCGTTGTGCGAAATTACAGATTCCGCGGAGCCAGGGAGAACGCCGGGTCCCCTTGAACCCCGGGCCAGCCCCCTCGCCGAGCTGCAGAGCAGGACTAGCTTTATTATTTAAGGGGGAAAAAAAAAAATCTCCCATCTGGAATTAAATGGGGTGGGTTGTGTGGGGGGGTGGCGGGCGTTGAGGAATTGTTTCTTGAGCGCCCTCGGGTGTTTTTTTTTTTTTTTTTGCAGAAGGAATTTTTGGGTGGGGAAGGGGATTCCGTCTTTGCAGGTGATCTTCCTTTTCCCCCTTCTTGCATCTTGTCATTTCCAGTAGAGTGTCACTTCCCTTGGGGTCGGCGTGGCCGTGGCGCTTGTTAGTGGAGGAAGCAGTCCCTCTCGCCTGGGTCCTATGAGATGGTGAGGTAGAGATTTTTGTTTGATAGTACGTCTAGATACCTTGTGCATATCTGGCTGAGGTGTCGGGCACTCTGGGGCTGGGGGGGTGGCGCAGGAGGTAGGGCGGTATGCCTTGTGTGTGGCAGTCCCAGCCTGACCCCGGTCAAGTCCATGGTGCCCCGAGTGGTCGCCGGAGCAGCGCTGGGTATGAGCCCCAAAGGTTTGCGTGTGAGTGTCCTGGATGTCGGGCGTTCTGTAAGTGCAGTACAGATGCAGTCGGTTTGCTCAGGAGGACTCGGCAGTGTTTTCTTCAGAATTGGCAAGTTTGGGCCCGTGCTGCGGTATCGAGTGGGGCGCTTTCCTTGCATGTGGCCACCGGGTTGGATCCCCAGAACCCTATCTGATCTCTGATCCCATCCCCTATGAGTTACCTGGAGTAACTCCTGAGTATAGCACCTTGGAGTGACAACCCCCCCCCCCCCAGCATTGCAGTGTGTGGCCCCCAAACTGAAAGCCTACTCACTTGTTCTTTTCACTATAGTAAATTCAGTAGTAAGTTCCAGCACGCAGTGGCACGAATGCATGAAAGGCCTTCATAGTCCTGCTCAAACAGAATGCGTCCTTCCAAGGATCTCTGAGGATTGTTTGCTGAAAGCGGGAGTCTGTGCCTCGGCTGTGAGCCCCAGCCGTGCCCGGCAGCCTGTGTGAGAGGGTTGAAAGCCACTGTGCCTCGGCCTGGCCACTGCAGTTTTCTCCTCCCAAGACACTCTTTCTGATTTTGGGCCACACCCAGTATGCTCAGCGGTTACTTCTTTTTTTTTTCTTTTTGGGTCATGCCTGGCGATGCACAGGGGTTACTCCTGGCTTTGCACTCAGGAATTACTCCTGGCGGTGCTCGGGGGACCGTATGGGATGCTGGGAATTGAACCCCGGTGGGCCGCTGCAAGGCAAACACCCTACCTGCTGTGCTATTGCTCCAGCCCCTCAGGGGTTACTTGTGACGGGGCTCAGGACCAAATGGAATGCCAGGGATTGAACCCAGCTCAGCTGTGTACACGGCAAGCTTCTATCCTCTCTCTCACTCCAGCTCTTCAACACTTTTTCACCCTAGAAATATTTACATTGTGCAGGTATCTAGGTGTGTAACATAGGTGTATACATCTTAATAAATCAGGAAGGAATTGAAAACTTTTTGAATTCCACAACCCCATTTGGGCCTGGGACCCAGAGTTTCAGAAGCAAGACCCTAGTGTGTCCGAGTCTGCTGGAGAAAAGGGGTGCCTGATTGCTCTCCCAAGCAAGATCCCTACTTTTCCCCCCCTCTTTTTTTTTCTTTTTTTGATTTTAGGCCACATCTGGAGTTGGTCAGGAATCCTTGGTAGGACTTGGGGGACCCTATGGGAGTGCCAGGGATCAATCAAACCCAGGTGGGCTAGTACATGGCAAGTGCCTTACCTGCACTTCTGTCACTCCATCCCCCAGATACTTTTAACATGTTGCTATAGATGTTTCTGTTTTCACTGGGCAGGTGTTTTGGGTGCTACCCTTTGGTGCTTGGGCTGTTAGTAACTCCTGGCAGTGGTCAGGGGGACCCTATGCATGGACCGGGATTGAACCTGTTAGAACTTTCAGAGAACACTGCGTGCAGTAAGTGTTTTACGGTTTCTCAGTTTATTGAGGGTATCTACCATGTCAAGCAAAGAGTGTTACTTTTTTTTTTCCTTCCTCGGTTTTTGAACCACTCCAGGCATTGCTCAAGAGCTGTTGGCTCTGTTCAGTTACCAACCATATGCACCCTGGACCCTCCTACATGCAAAGCATATGAAATCTCTGATTTTTAGGGCACTTTGTTTTTCTTTATTTTTTCTATTTGTTTTTTGGGCTACACCCGGAGGTGCTTACTGGCTCTCTGCTCAGGGATCCGTCCTGGTGGATGTGGGGGATTGATTGAACCTGGGTCAGTCTCGTGCAAAGCCAGCACCCAACTCACTGTACTCTCACTCCAGCCCTTCAGGGCATGTTTTTAATAGCTGACTAGTGTTCTTTTGTCTAGTTGGCCGCACTAATTGTTTTTTCATGTACCTGCAACGGAACACAGGAGTTTCACATATGCTCGGCTAGTAATGTACCCCTTGAGCATTCCTCCCTCTAAGCTATGATTTTTTTTTGTGGGGTGTGGGGGCTGCTATCCAGCTGTTAAAAGGAGCCTACCTCCCTACTTCTGCTAGGAGGGGGTAACGCCAGTGGACGCTGGGGTACCATGCTGTGCCCAGAATGGAATTTGATCCTCTGGCTTGCAAACATGCAGTCAGCTCTTTGAGCTGTTTCTTTAGCCTGTACTGTTTGTGTGTGTGTGTGTGTGTGTGTGTGTGTGTGTGTGTGTGTGTGTGTGTGTGTGTGTTGTGTTTTGTTTTTTTTTGTCGGGGTGGTAGAGAGGTGGGGGCAAACCCGCTATGCACAGAGCCTATTTCTGGTTCTGCCCTCAGAGTTCACTCTCGAGGGCTTGGGGATTAAACCCTGATTGGCCATGTACATCTTTGTTTTTGTTTCTTAAGTGAATTTATTGGAGTGGAGAGAGTGCAGAAAAATAGTACAGCGGGTAGGCTCTCACCTTAGAGTTGGCTGACCTGGGTTTGATGCTTTGCACCAATATGGTCTCCCCAGCCCCGCCAGGAGTGATCCCGGAGCACAGAGCCAGGAGTCTTGCCTTGAGAACTGGCAGATTGGCCCCAAAACAGCAGCAACACCAACAAAAACCCCCGAAACTAAACTCAAATTTATTAACTTGTATATGTAAAAAAAAAAAATTCACGTAAGATACCCAGGGGGAAATGAGTAATTCTCGATTGTTTTTAGAAAGCTCTCCTCCCATTCTCCTTGACCTTTACAAGCTCCTTTCCTGGGGGTGTGTTTCTGTTGCTGGAATTTTTAGTTCATGTACAATATACATTCCTTTTATGTTTTAGAAATACATTAAAATTTTTTTTCCTTTTCCTTAACTGCATTTTTTTGCTTTTTGGGTCACACCCAGTGATGCACAGGGGTTACTCCTAGCTCTGCACTCAGGAATTACTCCTGGCGTGCCGGGGGGCATATGGGATGCTGGGAATCGAACCCAGGTCGGCCGCAAGCAAGGCAAACCGCCCTACCCACTGTGCTATCATTCCAGCCCCTTAATTGACTTCTTTATATAGATGGCCAAGCTATCTTTGTTAAAGTGGCTGGATCTTTGAGTTTGTGGAGAAAAGATTTTCTTATTGCAAGGCTTTGTAAAGATGTTAATTCAAGAGGTTTTTGTTTGTTTGTGTTTTTTTTTTACACCCAAGTCTTGCCCCACAGTCAACCCATTTACTCTGAGGTTTGACTGATTTACTCTGAGGTTCCTCTGCTAGGGCATTAGCTATATTGAGAGCACATTATTATTGACTTTGGTTTGGGGGCCTTACCACGCAGGCCAAAACTTGCTCCACTGAACTCTCGCTCCAGCCTAAGAAGATGCATTTATTTTGTTTATTGGGGTTGCTCCTGGCTCGGCTTGGGTTGCTCATGTTGGTACTCAAGGGACCATATGTGGTGCTGGGGATTGAACCGAACCATAGACGCAACTGAACTGGAGTCAGCTGCAGGCAAGGCAAGCACCTTAACCCCTGTATTATCTGTCTTAATCAAGAACAAACATTTAAACAATTTTGCCCTGATAAAATGGAAATTCTTTTCTATTACATCTCATTGCCTTAAGATAGCTCTCTCTGAGGGTTGCAGAGATTAAGTCTCTTGCCTTGCCTGTGGCCAAGCCTGGTTTGATCCCCAGTACTTTGTGGTCCCCCTGTGGTTGAAGCAGGGAGGTGGGGTGGAGGGGGTTTGCCCCGGTAATCTGTACCTGGGGTAGCAGCTCAGCACCCTCGGGCCATTGCATTGATCCGCAGGCCTGGTTGGTGGAGTCTTTGGGAAGGATGTCCTGAACCCGACTTGGGAGGCCCCCAAATACAGACATGTATTTTGGTCTCTAGTGGCTATTTGTGTAGTTGACCAGCAGATTTGGTAGCAGTTTCAGAGGTCACTAGAATCAACTTGGTGGACTTGTCAGCCTTCTAGAGCACAACGGGGTTGGCGATCCAGGTGTTCCCAGAGCTGACTTTCCTAGCTAAGCCTGCCGACCCACCAGCAGTGCATGGTCTCAGTGGAAACAGGGCAGAGCACTTAGCAGCTAATGTGTCTCTGAGCCTAATTGCATTAAATATAATAAAGGTAAAATAGATTAGAGATCAAGCTAATCTATAAGGCATTTATGCCTATGTAGTGTTGCAGTTAACTTTTCTCCCCCTTATTTTTTGGCCTACGTGAGTGGGGCCCTGGGGTGCTCAGGATCGAACCCTGGGCACGCAAAGCACGCAAAACATTTTCTGTATCTTGCTGTGCTTTCTCCCCAGCCTTGCAATTAACTTTCTTTTATAGGGTAGTAAAAAGTCCGTTTATCCTCCTCAGTTTATTATAAGGAATAATGTTTCATGAAGCTTTTGTATATGCAGATAGTCTGATGTAAGAGGATGTTACTGTGACTCGTCTTCAACATTTAGTGGAAGTGGGGGGGGATTTTGGACCACAGCTGACTGCCCGGGGCTTCCTCCTGGTGGCTGTGCATAGGGATCACTCCTGGTGGTTCTGGCCACAGGTGTGCTGATTGAACTGGGGTCAGCCGAGTGCAGAGCAAGTGTCTTAACCCCTGTACTCTCTCTCCAGGTCCCAGAATGAAAAACTGTTTAAGCCCCTAATCTCGCCCAGTGTCTTCAGTGTAAAGACGAAAACTTGCCCTCTCTGAAATGATGTGTTCAAATTCATTCGGTGAGGGAGTCCTTGGACTTTAGGCTCACTCCATGTCCAAAGCATGCTTCCTTTTTTAAAAATTGAACTCATTCTAGGGTTTGATGTCATTTAATGACATCACTGGTATGCTTGTGGCAGTTCATTCAGTTATCGGCAGGGCTAAAGAGAGAGCACAGCGGTTAGGGCCTTGCCTTGCATGTAACCGAACCTGGTTTGATTTCTGGCACCATATATGCGCCTTAGAGCACTGCCTGATGTCCCCCCAAACAAAAATGTTACATGAAAGTAGATGCATCCTATTAATAGTATCTTAAACTTGAGTTTTGGTTTCCGAGCCAGGGCTCTTCCCGTAAGGCTCTATTTTGTTCATGTTCCTTCCAGCGTACCCATTTTTCTCGTAGCTCCATTTTCTCATGCTGCTTCCATTTTGCTCTAGCAGTTACACCTTATATAATGTTGCTGCCTGTTTCCTAGGTTATGAGCTTATTCACTCTTTACTCATCGTTGATTTCCTAACTCCGGGCACTTAGTTGCCTGGCACTTAGTAGGTATGTAGTAAAAATGGTCTGAGTGCGTGAGCAGGGTTCGGAGCTGTTTCTGTGCCAGTGCCTTGAATGGGCTTGTAAGTGTTCTTGTGTAACAGTTCTCCAATGTTTGGGCAGACCCTTCATGTCTCTGTCTCTCTCTCTTCTCTGTCTCCGTCTGTCTCCTACAGCACTGCTGGGTTTTCAGGCAAGCACGACGTTCAAAGAAGCTTCCAGCGAACTTCCTCTGTGGGAGATCTTTGTGGCATGCCTGGGCAATGCCTCTTGGTCAGAGGAGCAGAACCAGGGCTCATTATCCAGGCCTACTTGCTTTCTTGTTCTGTTCAGCTTCGTAGCTCGCTCCTCAAGAGAGCCTTGAGAAAGCTTCCTCCCCCCTTTTCCTTTTTGGCCACACTTGGTGATGCTCAGGGCTTACTCCTGGCTGTGTACTCAGGAATTACTCCTGGTGGTGCTGGGGTGCTGGGGATTGGCTGCATTCGAGGCCAATTCGAGTACCTCCTATGGTAGTACTCCGGCCTCGGGGGCGGGGGGACACAGACTCCATGGTACTTGGTGTCCTCCCAGTTCTGGGTTTGGAATTCGCTGCCCACAGTCGGGGGATGAGAGGGTGTATATATATGGGGCTGGTCACGGCGAACTGAGCCTCCTCGTGTGTAAGGCCCTGGGTTTCCTCTCCAGCACCACAAAGAAATAACTTAGCGACTGAGCCATTTTGGAGGCCCCCTGCCTCCCCCCTTTTTTTTTAAGTGCAAGGGATATTGAACACAGGACCTTATACTTGCTAGGCAAGTGTTTTCCCACTAAACTATGCCCCTGGCCCAGAGCTGCCGCTTCCTGTAACTTCTCACTTACATTTTGTTGATGGCCAGGTAAGGTACTGACTCCTGACTAAGGCCTGAATTAGCTCTCGCTCTCACGCGCTCCCTCTCTCTCCTCCCTCATCCTTTCTCTTCTCCCTCGCTCCCTGTTATAAAAAAGTGCTGGCAGTTTTCTCTAAACGGGAATTAATACACCCCTCACTGTAGCTCACCTTTGAGATGTGTCCCCAGGAGAGGTCTACACAAAGCTTGTACCAGCTTAGCTCCATCCAGAGTAGATCCAAATTGAACACCACCCATCGGAGCCTGCAGGAGAACCGGGAGCTGTGGCCTGGAGTGGGGCCATTGCAGCTCCCACAGCACGAGGGGTCTGAAGTGCGCCGGAAGGACTCTAGAGACAGATCAGCCGCTGCAGGGCTGCTCAGAGGGAATTGAGTGGTATTTCCCCCGGGCCATGCGCTTGGTGGGTGGACTAGCCCGACCCTTCTTGATCCTAAATATACCCTCGACCATTGTCCTGTTCATGTGCAAATGCTGGAGAGCTCAGGGGTGAAGAGCAATGACCTGTAACTTGAAATGCATAAAAAATGCATAAAAAATGGCTGGCCTGTCCCTGTGGGCTAGGGCTAGTAGAATGTGAAGGTAGAGTTTCTTCGTGTGTGTCAAGGTTCCTGAGTGAACGTTTCGGGAGTGCTGTGTAGAGGTTGCTCTGCCCAGCCTTCCTTCTAGCTCCTCCTGGGACCTGTCCTGCCTAATGGTTGTCTAGTGGTGACCTGCCTGCCACTGTTTATCTCTGTGTGTGGTTATGTGAGGGTACGTAGGAAGAGGTTATTTTCTTTTGCTTTTTTTACGTGAGTAATAGGAAAACTATCTGGTAAGAGTTTATCCCCCCACTTAATATGCCTTGGCTATGTTTCCATGTCAGTAGTACATGGGGTTATCTCATGTGAGTGGGTGCTGACTGCTCCTGACTGGGGAGAGAGACAGTACATATGTGGATGTACGTATGTATCTCTGTGGTATTTAATTTTTTCCAATTTTTCTCTCTCTTTTTTTTTGCAGTTCAGCCAGAGATAATGCAGGGATTAAGGCATGGACCTTCCATGCAAATAGTTTGGTTCAGTGCCCGGAACCACTGCTAGGAGTGGCCCCTGAGCACAGGACCAGGAGTAGCTCTGTGAAGCCTGTTTCATGTGACCCAGAAACCCAACACAATGCCCAACAAATGTTGTGCATGTGTGCCAGTGCTTACTTAGGGGTGCATGCTGAGAAGGGGGGCTGCCATTGAAGTGGACGTTTCTTTCTATTGGCAATAGATTATTCTCCTAGGGAGCTTTGCAATTTGTTAAAATTAAAAATTTTTTTATGAGATTGTTCACAATAATTTTTTATTCAGTATTTCAGCCCGCGATTTGTATTTTTAATTAAACTTTTGTTGTTTGTTTTTTGGGCCACACTTGTTGGTGCTCAGGGCTTATGCCTGAGTCTGCTCATCTCCAGCCACTGATTGGTGTTGTTTTCTTAAAATCTCCTAATTTGAATATAGTCTCATTTTGTTTATTTATTGCTTTTTAGACCACACCTGATGATCATCAGGGGTGACTTTTTTTTTAAAATTGAATCACCACGTGGAAAATTACAATGCTTTCAGGCTTAAGTCCCAGTTATACAATGCTGAAACAACCATCCCTTCACCAGTGCACATATTCCACCACCAAAAAAACCCCAGTATACCTCCCATCCCCCCACCCACCCACCCCCTGCCTGTGTAACTGATAAATTTCACTTTACTTTCTCTTTACTTTGGTTACATCCAATATTTCAACAAAAAACTCACTATTAGTGTTAGGAGTTCCCCACTGGAGTCAGATCTGCTCTGAAGAGATATGAGGTTGCGCGGCCACTATCGGCTTTGGATTTCTGTATTTTAGCAACTGAGTCCAGGGAAATTTCTTCCAGAAATTGGATCATTGCAAGCTTGTATCTCTCAGTAGTGGTCCTCATAATATGGTGGTTGCCACGCCCTTCCCCCCCCTCCTCCGGCAAGGAAAATGCGAGAGAAAAAACCTTTCCCCTCCTGGGCAGGCGTGGGGCCGTGGCTTAGTTCTCAGTCTGGAGACATTTCTGCAAGAAGCTGCCGGTACCAAAAGTAGTTTAGCTGGCCTCTGGATTCATGCTCGTGCAGCTGCGGTGAGGCCGCACATGTGCTGCCGCCAGGATCACGTCTCGGCAGAGAGCCAGGAGTGACTCTTGGCACTGCTCTCAGGAATTACTCCTGCCGGTGCTGGGGGACGACATAGGATGCTGGGGATCGAACCTGGGTTGGCCGAGTGCAAGGCAGATAAATGCCCATCCCACTGTACTATGGGCTCGGGCCCATAGTCTTGAGTTTTAATACCTGGCTTTTTGGTTTTTTTTTTTACTGAATACCTAGAAGGCTGCTGTGGATCTTCCCAGGAACTGCTCTGATGACTACTTAGCTTTGCATTTTGACTAGACTAATTTTTATGTCTGGTCAGTGTTTCCTTATTGGTGCCCAGCATTAAACTCAATGCTCTCTACCACCGAATCTTCCTGGGAGGTTTTTGTTTGTTGGTTTTGGGGCCACACCCAGTGGCACCCAGGGCTTGCTACACAGTACTTGGGAACATGGGGAGGGGGATTAAAAGCCGTCCACTGCTGCAGGCAGAGCTCTGTACCCCTGTGCTACCTCGAGCCTTCTGGCAGGGTGTTTGCTTTGGTTTTTGCTTATGGTCCACCCTTACGGTGCCCAGGGTTTGCACCTCACTGTGCTCAGGGATCACTTGGCGGTGCTCAGGCATCCAGGCGAGTGGGCACTGGGAATCGAACAGTCAGCTCTGAGGCAGGTGCTTTACCTCGGACTGTTGGTGGCCCCAGGTTTGTCTCTTTAAAAAGTTTGGTATTATATAAGATTTTCTAAGATAAAGAAACCAGTATTGTAGCCAAGGCCCTCCTTGACCACATCCCCAGCCATTTCCTCCCTTCGGGTTACCACTGTGTAGGAATTGGCTCCCTTCCTCCCTCCCACCTGGTGGTGCTCAGGAGTTACTCCTGGCTTTGCACTCAAGGATTACTCTTGGCAGTGTTTGGGGGGACCATGTGGGATGTCGGGGATTGAATTTGGGTCAGCTGTGTGCAAGGCAAATGCCCTACCTGCTGTACTACCGCTCTGGCCCCCTGAGTTTAATTTTTTCTTCATGAAACAATGTCGTTACAGTTATTTTTTTTGTCATTCCGAGGTGAATTTTACTTTTTATTTGGGTGGTGGTTTTCAGGGGCTTCCTGACTGCTCAGGAGTGACCCCTGGTGGTGCTCAGGGAACCATACGTGGTGCTGGGACTAGTTAGGGTTGCGTCCACCTGAGCCACGGGGAAGGCCAAGTGCCTTATGTTGTGTATGGTCATTCCGGTCCCTCTGCTACATTAAAAAAATACTGTTCATGATTTTTTTTTTTTTCTTTTTGGGTCACACCCGGCGATGCACAGTGGTTACTCCTGGCTCTGCACTCAGGAATTACTCTTGGCGGTGCTCAGGGGACCATATGGGATGCTAGGGATTGAACCTGGGTCACCCGCGTGCAAGACAAACGCCCTGCCTGCTGTGCTATCGCTCCAGCCCCTGTTCATGATTTTTCATCATGCATTTTCTATATTTTGTCCCTGCCTGCTCCACCCTGTGGATTATTTTTTTAAATTTCATTTTCTTTAACATCCATGAGTTGTCCGTGGGTGTGTGTCTCCCCCCCACCCCACTTACTCTTTGATTTCTTCTTTTGGGGAGAGGTATTGCTTGGTCTGTTCTTTGAGGTAAGATTGGGGCAGAGATATAGTCGCTGAAGGCCCGTGTATGTCTGGAAGTTCCACTCTTTGAATATTCATGATCATTCTTCTCTGACTTGGAAGTAGATTTCATTTCCGCTGCTCAGGGGTTTCCCAACCATCCTTCCTCTTTGCCTCCTGAGTGTTCCTTCAGCCCTGCCCCCACTTAGTACCACATTTCACTGCGTGGTCATCACACCCTGTGCTTTTTAGTTTAGCCTTAACAGCTTCCCAGGATGATCATACCCCATTTTTTTTTATCGGGAGTGGGCCAAATACATAAAATGTGACTACATATATATATATATGATCTTTTGGTGGGGGGGAAGGAGGGCTTGGGGCCACATTTGGTGATGCTCAGGTGTTATTCCTCTCCTGGCTCTATTCCGGAATACTTCGGGGGCCCCAATGGGGTGCTGGGGATCGAACCCAGGTCACCCATGTGCAAGGCAAGTGTCCTACCCATTGTATTGCCTCTCCAGCCCCCAACACATGAACTTTTTTGGGGGGGTGGGCATACCTGAGGATGGATGCTCAGGGCTTGCTGCTGGCTCTGTTCCCGAATCACCCCTGGCAGGCTGAGAGGGCCGTGTGGGGTGCTGTGATGGAACCTGGTTGGCCTCATGCATAGCAAACGTCGTACCCGCTGTGTACTTGCTTCGACCTCCCAACACATGATCTTTTAGAAAGACAGATATTAATGTCATTTGTTCAGTAAAAATCATTCTCTTTAATTGGGGAACAAAGGCAAATGGTCCTAGGACAACTGGGCCTCTACATGCACAACAGTAGCTGTGCAGAAAGTATTTCAGGATGGATTAAAGATCCAAACCTTAGCACTAAAGCCATGCAGTCTTCAAAAGCAAAGGCTGATGAAAGTCTCCGTGACGTCCCGTTCAGTGCGAGTAACCAGAGAAAGTAGAACTGAATCTGACTTGAGCAGATGGTGCTGGAGATGGAGCCTGGCGGAGCCCAAGCTTCTCATACATGAAGTGCAGCCCCTGGCACCTCCACTGTTTCTGTTTTTCTGGTGAAGCAAGAAAGGTTTTTGTTTGGACGTTTATGAAACGTGGGGGGAGAGGGAGGGAGAAGTACATGTTCAAGAGGGAACACAGGCAAAGGGGAAACAAGGGAACAGACCAGCAAGTGTGGGCATTAGGATGAAAGCGAAAAGAACCCGTAGAATGGGAGAGGGCCACCATCCATCTGCTTTCATTTGTGATATAGAATGAACTGTAGTGCCGTCAGAAAAAATGAGAAAGGAACCTAATTTAAGAACGGGCAGGGCTGGGAGAGGGGGGTTAGGGTGTTATGGAGTTTCAGGGGATAAATGTTGGCCTCGCACGAAGCTGACACATTCCCCCCACTCCCATGCGATCCCCAACATCTTATAGAACCTGGGCATAGTCCCCCAAATTACTGAAAGTGGGCCCAAAATATCAGTAGTTACCCACAGGAGGTGGAAGTAATCTAAAAAGCCCAGATTATTTAAATCAGCTTTGTTCTTTAATCATTAGGGAAATGCAAATTAGCTTGTTTTTCATGCCCAGTCTGTTGAGGACCCTTGCACTGGGGCTGGAGAGGTGGTACAGAGGGTAGGGTGCTTGTCTCACATACAACCAAACCTGGGTTTGATCTCTGGCTCCCCGTGTGCTCCCCTGAACACTGCCAGAGGGATCCCTGAGCACCGAGTCGGGAGGAAGCCCTGAGAACTGGCTGTGACCCCCAAACCAAAATAAAGACTGTGCGTTGCTGGGGCTGTGGAGTAGTTTCGGAAAGTTGCACCATTGCAGTAGGACCTGTAGTTCGCATATGACTGCAGTGCATGAGCTCTACAGGTTTTGTGAGAATTATTTAAAGTTCTATGTCTGTTGTTGTGGGGTGTGGGGGACCCAGTAGCGTGCAGGGGGCTGTTCTTTAATACTCAGGGAATCACGCAGTGCTGGGGACTAACCTGGTCTTCCCACATGGAAAGTGTGTGCTTGACCCAGCTGTCTCTGGGCCCCACTGTAAGTCATTTGAATTTTCTTGGGGGAAGCATGTCCAGTGGTGCTCAGGGACTACACCTAGCTCGTGTCTTGGGGGTCTAGGAATGCTTGTGCCTGCACTCAGCTGTTGAGCTCTTTCCAGCCCCACGTAAGTAAAAGACTTTAAACTTCTTCATACTGATTTTATTGGCCAGGGGAGGGGGGTGACCACATGCATTTGTGCTCTTACTAGTGGCTGTGCTCAAGGATCACTCCTGGCAGTATTCAGGGGAGCTTAGGGGGTGCCAGAGTGAACCCAGGGTTGCCTGCCAGTGTGGGTTTCGAGGGAGAGAGAATGAAATCCAGGCAAGCTAAATGACTTACCCAGTGTACTGTATCTCCTTGGCCCTCTTGGATTTCTTTTTTTGGGGGGGGTTTGGGTCACGCCCGACGATGCTCAGGGCTGACTCCTGGCTCTACACTCAGGAATCACTCCTGGCGGTGCTCAGGGGACCATATGGGATGCTGGGAATCGAACCTGGGTCGGCCGCATGCAAAGCAAATGCCCTACCGGCTGTACTATCGCTCCAGCCCCAGGATTTTTACAAACCAGAGTTTGGGGATGAAAAGAGGGCTTCACGACAGGCGCAGATGCTTTGTATGTGGAGCCCAGGTTTGAGCCCCAGCACCATGTCGGCTGGACCATGTTGTGGGCTCAAGCACATGTTTAGGAGGCCCAGGTTTGATCCTTAGCATCACATATGGCTCCCCCAAACTCTGCCGGTGGTGATCCTTGAGCACTGCTGGGGTGTTTGCCCCAAACAAAAGCAGTTACCAGAGACAGCATTATATTTGATATTTGATTATGCTTTTTTGTAATGACCGTTAACCTCAGGCTGCTCTAAAATAGCAGTTCCAGCCACAGGCCAAGGCAGCTCTTTCCATTCTGTATCATCGCTTTGGCCCCTGAACTGTTAGTTTCTTAAGTTAATGACATTGGCATTCATTCTTTATGGTTTGTGGCTGAGGAATTTGGGGATAGAGTCCTTCAGTTTGGGTTGGTTGATTGTTTTCCCACCACCACTAATGGAGTCAGAAGAACACATTGGCAGTTTCCACGCCCACCAATTAGGTGGGGGTGCTGTCAGCAAGTGTGAGCTTCACCCCCTTATCAGAGGGGCACTTGCCCACTTATGTCTTTATCTTTTGCTTAGGGTTTTTGGTGGTGTTTTGTTTTTAAGCCATACCCAGCTCAGCTGGTTGCTATTTCTGGCTCTGTGCTCAGGGGTTACTCCTGGTGGGGCTCTGGGTGCCTGGGATTTAGCCCCTGCCGCACACGTGCAGTGCAAGTCCCCTGCCCACTGTACTCTCCTGTCCTTTCTGGTAGAGTTTACATTTGTTTAAATAGAAAAGAGGTTGATGGGGCTGGAGTGATAGTACAGCAGGTAGGGCGCCTGCCTCGGATACTCCTAGCTCTGGGCCTAATTTAGGCCCAGTATTGAGCCTAACAATGGTCCAGTATTGACCTGTTAAATAGCAGGTTTGGAAGTTGGCAGGAAGCTCATTCAAAAAGGAAAAACTTTCAGGAAGCAATTCCAAGGGTGGAAATTACTTAGTTTTTTTTGTGTTTATACTTCCTGTATTTAAAGTTCAATTAATGATCACTGGTGTTCATGGAATCAGATTATCCTGATAATCAGGACATGACTATTAAACTGTACATCTGTTTTATGAACATGGTTCAGAAAGTTTTGACATTTTGTTTTCACTGTAACTTTTTTTTGTGCTTTTTGATTTTTGTTTCGTGGTAGACCTTGCTTGGCATATGCACAGCCAAGTGTTCTGAGCTTGAGTTGCATTTTCATTATTTTCCTAGACATTTAAAATCAGATGCCAAGGCCTGCCTTGGAATGTTTTGAGGTGGTTTAAAAATACTGGTAAGAATTAAGACTTTATGACTTCTCCAGTTTCATATCTACTAGATCCACCCACAAGCTACTCTGGTTTCTGTCAGTGAAAGTTTTATTGGGACACTGCCCCCAATTCGTAAATTTACAAATTTGTCAACCCCGGTGGGCTGAGTGGGGGATTTCGTGCCTGCCAAATCCTGATCTGAAAGAACATTTCCCTGCTTTATTTAGCTCATCAACTTTGGGCCTGGGCTGTATCACTCTTTAGCTCTGGTGTCAGGAGCACTCCTTGGAGACGGGTCTTTCTTTTCCTTTTCTGCAGTTGGATCACAATGTGTGGTAGGAAGGTGACGTGGTCTGGAGGAGACAGGTGTTTCTTTTCTTCTTGTCATCCCCTGGTAATTGGGGGGTGGGGTGGGGGAGTGCAGGAAGGATGCTTGTCTAGACGAAATTGCTTTCCCTTGAAAGGGTGTGGTGGGGGGAACAGTTTTTGACCAGCAGCTAAGAAGCAAGTTAGGGCTGGATAGTTCAACAAGTAGGGCGTTTGCCTTGCACGCAGCCGACCTGGGTTCGATCCCCAGCATCCCATATTGTCCCCCAAGCACCGCCAGGAGTGATTCCTGAGTGCAGAACCAGGAGTAACCCCTAAGCATTGCTGGGTGTGACCCCCCCCCCCGCCAAAAAAAAAAGCAAGTTAAAGTTCCAGCTTTGGCAAAGTGTTTTGGGGGTTGTGGTTAGGCCTTTTGAGGATCAGAGGAAGTTAGGAGTCATGGTAGCACATTCTGGAGGGGAAGTGGCTGTATATAAAAGATAGGAGTTCGGAAATCACAGATGTGCTCTGACGGGGGTCGGGGATTCTTGCTTGGAAATGTTTGTGGTTGATTCATCCGAAGGGGATGAAATGTTCTTCACTTATGCATCTTGTTTCCTTGGCAGAGGGCTGTCAGTTTTTAAACATTTTAGTACAAACATGTGGCACTATATCAGTACATGATCTTGCTATTAACCACTTCTGATAAGCTTTAGATAGAGATGTAAGTAAGCAGCTGGTGAAGGGTAGATCTTAGCAGTCCTGCTTGTGAGGCAGTGGTGGGCGAGAGTGCCTTGCCCTTGGCCCCTGGCCCCGCCAGGCCTGGCTGCTACTGCTCTGGGCCTCTCATTACCTTGCAGGGCCCACCCTGGCACTGGGGTCATTGAACATCTTCATGCTTTGCCCTCGGCACAGTTGTGGCTGTTCCTTAAAGTCAACTTAATATTTAATACTAACACGTACGCAGATACTTCTGACTAGGAAATATGGGGCCGTTGCCTAATTTGCCTGTTTACAAATTAAAAGAAAAATAGAGGTACATTGGGAGCTTTATCCCAATTAAGTTTTCATTTTTCTAGAGGGCCTCAATTCCATATTGGGAAGCACTTCCTTCTCCGTATGTGGTGGGACTGAACAAGAGTCTGCTCTGTGGCCGCAGTTGGGAAGGGATGAAGGAGGGAAGGGTCCCTGACCCCAGGAAAACATTGCTGGGAGGGCCGCTGGGTATGGAGGCACGTAGCCGTGCAGGACAACAGCTGTCCCAGGCTTCGGTGGTAGCCCCAGCACCAGCGTGTGTCTGTGGAGCTCATTGCACCTGTTTCCTTTCCAGGTTTGATCTTGCTCTTCTACCTGGTCTTTTATGTGTTCCTGGCTGCACTCTTCACCTTGACAATGTGGGCGATGCTTCAGACGCTGAGCGACGAGGTTCCGAAATACCAAGACCGCATTCCTAGTCCAGGTAGTATGTCCGTTTCCACTCCCCAGGCTCTTCGCAGCTGTGAGCTGCCCTTGAGCCTGATCCTATGTCTTCACTCAGCTCTACATTCCTGGGGAGCCAGATGTGGTGCTTGGGATTGAACCTGGACCCGCTAGGTACAGGGCCAAGTAAGCAAGCACCTTGCCCGCTGTCTTTTCTCCCCAACACCTGTGAAAGTCTTTAGAGGCCGCCGTGTAGCCGTGTCCATGTGGCCTGATCTAGCATTTACGTGCTTTATACGAATGTTGGCTGGGGATCTTGCTAATAAATTCGCCCAGGACTCAGTCACCTACAGCGCAGAATGATCCCAACTAAAATGTTCTTTGTGCCCAGGCCCCACTGACTCTGAGCCTATGTTAGTTACTGTTACCACTAGGTGGTATACTGTTTCAGAAGGTCAAATCTGGACCTGGAGTGGAGCTCCACTGTGAAGAACATGGTTTGCATGTAAGAGGCCCTGCTTAGTTCCTGACACCAGTACATAAGTACATGTGATACCATACTTATGAAGTATGGAGGTTTGGGGGTGGGGTGTCACGAATGGAACTGGCAGTGATAGGGGCTACTCCCAGTTCCATGCTTGGGGGTTGCTTCTGGAATTGCTGGCTGACCACGTGCTTTGTGGGAGCTCTGTCCCCACTGAGCCAGGTTCTGGCGTCACTGTGATCCAGTAATGGTTTGAGATGATCTCGAAACGGAATGCTTTTCTTTCAGATACTGTAATCATAGTAGTGGGAAGTTATTGATAACTGCCGGGGACCTCCTTTGAGAGCTAAGAGGAAGAGGAGAAGGGAACTGCTGGTCACTCTTCCCCCTTTTCTTTCACTTTCAGGGGTTTCGATATTCCCGAGGTCACCGACTCCGCTGGAATATACATTCAATGCGAGCAATCGAGAGACCTACAAAGGGTTGATTGATGACATCATAAACGGTCTTAAACGTAAGGACATTTCTCTATATGGAGTCAGTAAAAGGAAGACCTTTACTGGTACAGTACAGTAATGAGTACCAAATGATGAAGGTTTTGGTGGTTTTGGGGGGCTATACCCAATGGTGCCCAGGCCTTGCTCCTGGCTCTGCATGAGGGACCAGACTCAGTAAGCCATGTGCAAGGCACGAGCCCTAATGGCTCCAGGCTTGGATCTCCACCCTCCTCCCTCCACGCCCCCCCCAACCCCCAAATTACTTTCAGAAGTGTCATGTCTGTCATTCTTCAGTGTGGACAAGTGGGGGTGGACAGTTAACTGACAATTTGAAGTAGATTTTATGTTTTTCACCAGAGCTGGTGACCCAGCCTGGGCCTTCTACACGGTGAGTTTGTGCTTTTGGGCTTTTCCCTCCGGAGAAGCCCGAGTTCTCTTACACATATATTTACCCTCTTCCTCCCTGCCTCACATTTTTCTGAAGTAAAGGTCTTGCTTCACTTTAAAACAAAGGTTTTCTTTTTTTTTTTCCCCAGGTGTTTTTGTGTTGAGCCAGGGTGAAACACCACTTGCAAGCCTGTAGTGAAAGTAGTCGTTCCGGGCTCTCAGCAGCCTGCCTCAGGCCTGAGAGGGGCTTTGGGCAGTGGCTGCGGGGTTGGACATGGGTCTCAGAGAACTTGGAGGGACATCAGTACACAGGGACACCTCAGGAAGGATCTGAGGGATGAGGAACTCACCTTGGAAATGCTCCAGGTGTCTAGGCGAGCTATTGGGAGAGTTGAGGAAACACAGAGGAAGCCAGAATTGGGGCACGAGACTGAGGCCCCAGGGCTTGGGGGCCAAGTGCTGCCTTTCCTGAGGCCCGTGTCAGCTCATTCATTCCCAAGGTTGTCTGCGGGTTTTGGTTTGCTTGGTTTAGGATAGCAGGCCTCACCCGATGATGTTCAGGGATCACTGCTGGGGATATGTGAAATAAGTACCTAAACTCCAATAGTGAGTCTCCAGCCCTCAGACTCAAAAGATCATGGCCTTTGGGCTCTTCTGAGACTAGCTGAGAGGCGGGGGCAAAGAGATCAGCGCAGGAGAAGAGGGCTGTGGTGGCCTTTAAGGTGGTGGGCAGCAGTGGAGGCTGGGGACAACTGTCTGAGGCCAGTACCTTTTCAGGGGCATTTCCCTTCTGCATCCCTAAATGGCAGCTTTTCTGCTGAGTGCCCCTTTTTTTTTTTCAGGGCCACACCCAGCTGTGTCATGGGCTACTCTAGGTTTTGTGCTTGGTCTCTTCTGACAGTGCTCGGGGAGAGAGGAGACAGTAACACATGCATGACCCCTTGGGCTGTCTCCAGACTGCTATCCAACCTGCTCTGTACAGACATTTCTGCTAAAATATATGTATTTTTTTAAATTACACAATTTTTATTTGGAGGTTTTGAGGAGGGAGAGAAAGTGGAGAGTATCGTGCTCAAGAGAGAACCTGGGCTTCTCCAAGGGCAAAGAGAGCCTCTACAAACAACTTAGCATTAGACATGAAAGCATGAAAGTACACATCTCAAGAGGGGAGATGTGGGCGAATCACATGTGCTATTATGTGGGTATAAGTAGCACATGGGCTCGGGCAGCATATGCGCCTCTGCTAAAACATCTTGAGCTGAATATTAACACACGTTTCCCCCTTAATTGCCTCTGTTTATTTGTCCACTTAGCATCAAAGAGCGTGTCGCCAGGATTGCCACCCTTCTCTCACTCAGCTCAGAACTGTAGTGGCTAGGCCTTTTTATGTCCCCTTTGGGTCAGGAGCATTGCAGGCTTTCTGATAATGTTGTGACCCTGGTGGTGGGGGCTGGCCTGGCCATGCGGGAGACTGCCAGTGTCCAGCTTATATCATTGTTGCACTGTAAACTCGGGACCAGAGGGTGGTTAAAAACAAGCAGACCTGGGGCCTGAGCAAGAGTACAATAGGCAGGGAGGGCACCTGCCTTGCTTGTGTCCAACTTGGTTCTAATCCCTGGCACCCGAAATGGCCTCCTAAGCCCTTGCATGATCTCTGAGTGCAGCTGGGTGTGGACCCAAAACCAAAAAAAAAAGCTTAACTTTTTCCCTTAAGCTATCTAGTGATTAGTTAAAGTTTGGACTTAATTTTTTTGTTTGTTTTTGGCCCACCCCTGATGATGCTCAGGGGTTACTCTTGGCTCTGCACTCAGAATCACTCTTGGTAGTGCTGGGGGACCACATGGGTTGCCAGGGTGGAACTTGGATCAGCTGTGTGCAAGGCCAGCGCCCTACCTGCTTGCTCTACTATCGTTGCAGCCCCAGTTTGTACTTTAAAGTACCAGTGTGAAGGTTACTTCCTTGTCATGTTGAAGATCTTTTGTGGGCTGATCTCTGCTTGTGTTTCCCTTCTAGCATACTCAGATGAAGCGCAGATGAATCTCTCCGCATGTCACGGACAAAACTCATTTTTTGAACAGACGGGGCCAACTTACATGGCATGCCAGTTTCCTCTCAGTCTGCTGGATTCCTGCGGTTCCGAAGGTGTTCATAGTGACTTTGGCTACTCGAAAGGAAAGCCATGCTTTTATTTGAAAATGAACAGAGTATGTACATATTTTGTTGCTCTTTCTCCCCCTCCCACCTGTGTCATCTGCCCAGCTGTCAACTGTCAGAGGTGTTATCACATAGCAGTGGTAGACCTTTGGGAAGTCACTTTGGTGAAAAAGACTACGAGGCACACTTCATATAAATCAGACATGGGTCACAGTGTACAGCAGCTCGAGCTTTTCCTTTTTTTCCCCCTTTTTTTTTAAATGTGTGGTTTCTACCCTGTCATCAGTGGGCTTGTTTGTTTTTGGAGGAGAGGTTGGGCCACACCTGGCAGTGCTGGAGTGTACTCCCGGCTCTGCGCAGGGGACCACCACATGGTGCCAGGCAGGTGCCTTAAACCGCTGGCACTGTGATCCTGTGACTTGAGCTTTGAATGCAGTGTTGTAATTTAAAGTTCCATAAAAAAATTATGAAATTTGATGCATTTAACCTTTTCTGGTTATAGAGTTTGAAGGCTAGGATTTATAGTACATGTGTATATATAATGGTAGGAAAATACAGCATCACATTATTGACAAACGAGTGTGTGTATAATAGTAGGAACAGAGCCTCGCAGTATAAAGACTTGGTTGTAGTTGGCGGTCCAAAGGGCAGCATTTGCCTAAGTTATGTGAGAGAGATTCCAGGATTGTGTCTATTTGCTAATGTAGAGCTAAGAGCAAATTTAAGCAGCTGCTCTTTTGTGTAAATTACAAGGACTCAGAGTCATTCTGTTATAAGAGATATTTTCCTTAAAATGTAAATTGCTCATCTTAGAGAAAAGGAGTTTCTCTTTAACTGCATCGCTCAAATCAGCCATTGATAACCACTCTGCTAATAAATACAACACTTGGGGCTTCTGAGATTGGCATAGCCAAATCCCTCCTACAGGGACGGTCAGCCAGTCCCTCGAGGGCCCAGACCTACCCCTGCTGCCCCTCCTGCAGGTGCCCGGGGAGTGCTAACTGGGTTGGTTCGGCACAGCTCGGATGAAAGACCTGGGGTATGTAGCTCAGTGCAGAGAGCTAAAGCACTGCGTGTTTGAGGCCCTGGGTTCTATCCACGATTCCGCACAATTTTTTTTGAAGAAAGAATGTTGGGGCTGCCCAGAGAGAGTACAACAGGTAAGAATTCAGGTTACTAAAGCGAGTCAAGAATTTTCTAAGATGGGGGCTGGAGTGATAGCACAGCGGGTAGGGCGTTTGCCTTGCACGCGGCCGACCGGGTTCGATTCCCAGCATCCCATATGGTCCCCTGAGCACTGCCAGGGGTAGTTCCTGAGTGCAGAGCCAGGAATAACCCCTGTGCATCGCCGGGTGTGACCCCCCCCCAAAAAAAGAAGAATTTTCTAAGCTAAGTGTTCTACTTGGGCTGGAGCAGGTAGTACAACAGGTAGGGTGTTTTGTCTTTCATGTGGCCAACCTGGGTTCAATCCTTGGCATCCCACATGGTCCCCCCAAGCAAGCACCTGAGCATTGCTGGGTGTGACCCCCAAAAAAGTAAAAACAAACAAACAACCCAAACACCAAAAAAAAGTTTACTCACTTGGACAGACTGTCTTGTAGTTTAACAAGTGCCTTTCTAACACTAAGATGGCTGCAAAATGGGTTTCCAGTGTCAAGCCAGACAGGAAGTGGCACCTTCCGAGTTTATTTTCTTTCTCAATGTGTCCTCCCCTCCCACATGCAAAGCAGGTGCTTCGCCCATTAAGCCTTCTGCCTTATCTAAGCTCTGTGTTTTGTTTTATGGACCACACCCCACAGTGCTCAGGGCTAATGCCTGGTGGGCTGGGGACCCTGTGGGGTGCCAGGGATTGAACCTGGGTCAGCCATATGCAGTCAGTGCGCTACCCACTGTACAATATGGCTCTCACCTATCTGCTTTGGGTGAAGCTTGTTGGTAGTAGTGGGACTTTGCAGGCAGGAAGCGGTGTCATGCATAGTTGGGGCTCTCAGTAATGATCACAGCAGGAGATTTGGCCCAGTACAGCTGATTTCAGAGCTATGACATGGGTGCAGATGGTTGCTTACTGTTAGCAGGAAGCAAATTCTTGCCTTTTGGGGGAGGAATATATAGATTTGCCAGCATTCTTTTGTAATATATATTATATATATACATATATATATATAATCACGGTATCACTGTCATCCTGTTGTTCGTCTACTTACTCGAGTGGGCACCAGTAACATCTCTATTCCTCAGCCCTGAGATTTTAGCAGCCTCTCCTTACTTGTCTTTCCCAACAATTGGAGGCTCTTTCAGGGTCAGCGGAATGAGACCTATTGTTACTGTTTTTGGCATATCGAATATGCCACGGGTAGCTTGCCACGGGTAGCTTGCCACGCTCTGCCTGTGTGGGTGGGATACTCTCAGTAGCTTGCTGGGCTTTCCAAGAGGTAGGCATATATTGTCATCCCGTTGATCCACGATTTGCTTGAGCGGGCCCAGTAATGTCTCCATTCGTCCTAACCCTGAGATTTTAGCAGCCTCTCTTTACTTGTCCTTCCGAATGGTGCCACATTAGAGGCTCTTTCAGGGTCAGGGGAATGAGATCCATCATTGTTACTGTATTTGGCATATGAATACGCCACGGGGAGCTTGCCAGGCTCTCCTGTGTGGGCAGTAAAGTCTTGGTAGCTTGCCAGGTTCTCCAAGAGGGAGAACTAGGCTATCAGATGTCGTGTGGCTGCATTGCAGCTGTGCATTTCTGGTGGCTTGGTTTTATAGTCTGGATGCTGGTTGTTGATGGGATTACACGGCGCCAGGGGCCAATTTCTGGGTGTGACTGCCTAGCTACTGGAAAATGGGAAATTTGGGTGGAAGAGGCCCAGTCCCGATCTGAGCAGCCTTGGAGATCTCGGATCCGGTCCCGTACACCTGGGTTCCTCTGCCGGTTCCTTCATGTATGAGGCTCGTCCGAACGTGTGGAGAGTGGCCTTTATATATATTATATCACTGTCACTGTCACCCCATTGCTCATTGATTTGCTCGAGTGGGCACCAGCAACATCTCCATTGTGAGACTTGTTACTGTTTCTGGCATATCAGATACGCCACAGGGAGCTTGCCAGGCTCTCCGAGAGGGGTGGAGGAATCGAACCCGGGTCTGCCGCGTGCAAGGCAAACACCTTACCCGCTGTGCTATCGCTCCAGCCCATATGTGTGTGTGTGTGTGTGTGTGTGTAATATAGTATATATATAATAAACAATATTTAATAAAATACATTATAAATATATATAATATAAGTCTGTGTGTGTGAAGCAAGAAAGTTTTGTTTTTTGTGGTTTTTTTTTTTCTTTTCTTTTTGAATCACACCCCAAGATGTACAGGGCTTACTCCTGGCTCTGCACTCAGGAATTAACTCCTGGTGGGGCTCAGTGTTGGTATCCAGGTTGACAAGGCAGGCGTCCTCTCCATTGTACTATCTCTCTGGGTCCTCTCATGTAAAATATTTATGAGCTCCAATCCTCCCCCTCACAAAAGAGATGAGTTTATATCTAGCACACAGGAGATGTAGTCACCTCATTCCACAGATGTGAGTGTACCTCGAGGCTTTTTGGGGTTCTTCCCAGTGCCTGTGTCTGCCGAGCTTGGCAGGATATGGGAGACAAGGGGCTTGTTGGTGATTGCCACCTATTGACAGTTAAGAGCAGTTGCTTAACTAGAATTCTGCAGTTCTCATCTTCTTTACATAAATAATGAAGTTAGACATTACTAAGGGCCTGAACGGTAGGACAACAGGTAGGAAGCTTGCTTTGCTTGGGGGTGATCCAGATTTAATTCCCAGAGCCAGGGGGGAATTCCTGAGCATAGCCTGAGCATAGCCAGGTGTGTTCCTGAAACCCCCCCAAAGAAACATTTCTATTTCCCTTTTTTGGGACAGGGAGTTGGTGGTGCTTATGGTGGTGCTCAGGGGTTACTCCTGGCTATACATTCAAGAATCAATCCTGGCGGGTTTAGGGGACCATATGGGATGCTGGGATAGAGTCTGGGTCGGCCTTGTGCAAGGCAAACAGCCTACTTGCTGTACCATTGCTCCAGTCCCTTTTTTCGGTTTAATAGCAAAATGTAATGCTATATTTTGGTCATTTCTTTTGTAACCGCCCCAGTACAGAAATGAGGTAGCTAAAGCATAGTGGTAGGGGCTGGCACTATAGCACAGTGGATAGGGCGTTTGCCTTGCACATGGCTGGCCTGGGTTCGATCCCCAGAATCTCATGGTACCCCGAGCACCTCCAGGAGTAATTCCTGAGTGCAGAGCCAAGAGTAACACCTGGCATCGCTGGGTGTGATCCAAAATAGCCAAAAGAAAAAAAAAGGCATAGTGGTAAGTAGGATTATTGAAAAGTCCATTCTAGCCTATAAAAATTAAGGGCCAATGTAAAGATTATTTCCAGGTAATATGAAGTACTGTTGTTTACATTTGTGATGTTTTAATGTACATACACACATGTACTTACTTTTTTTTTTTTACTTCAGATAATCGGATTAAAGCCTGAAGGAAGACCAAAGATACACTGTTCAGTAAAAGATAAGGTCAGTATTAATAAAACAGCTGTTTTATATGTCTGAAACATTTGGATCCTGTGAGTTTTAGTTATCTTTTCTTGTCACATTTTTAGTCATCTCTGGCTGTATTTTTTGAAAAAATTCTACCAATTTTGGAGGTAGGGAGCCTTTCGTTTTAAAATTATCTCTTTTTTAAATTATTCTAAACTTTATCCATATGTATTTGATTTCAGTCTTTACATTTACATATAGCTTATTTCATAAATTTTCCTGTTTTTTCCTTGCATAAAAAGTGGGGTTGGCCTTATTGATGGTATCTTAAATACTGTTAATAAGGAAGATTTAAAAAGAAAATAGTACATAAATTGTATCTGTCACCCGCTTGCCCCCACCCTTCCCTTTCTGGTTCTTAGTTTTGGGCCACACCCAGTGATGATCAGGGATCACTCCTGACAGGGCTCTGGGGACCAGGTGTGTAGTGGGATGGAACCTAGCAAGTGCCCTAACCAGTCCCTCCCGCCCATTGCCTGCTTTGGAGATTTTGAGACTGGTGCTGCTTTACGTCATGCAGAGCATTGTTCTCTCCTTACCCCATATGTGGTGCAGTGACCCCTAACCTCCTTTGTTTTCTTTCCATGCTGCAAGTGTACCTTCACACAAGCGTGTAAATGAGGGTAAGCTTTCTGAGAGAAAACTCTTGGATTTTACCATTGTATGAAACATTCACATTTCAGCTCCAGTTTACATAGATGTCTCTGACTTCAAATGTTTTGTTGAAATCCCAAGTGGTGTGAGGAAAATGTGCAGTGTCTTCTTGCCCTGAGTTCGGATTCTGACTGAGCAGAAAGTGCTGCCTTAGGGCTTCTGAGTTGAGACCTGAGTCACGATTCCTGGAGGCTGGTCAGGATCCCTAGAAGGATTGGGTGGGTTCTAGGTGCTGGCTGTAGGCTGGGGAGAAGCCCCCAATTTGCACTTGGCTGTGAGAAGTTTCCAGGTCATGTTTCTGTTGCTTGTGTGAGGCCCAGTGACTTTGCACAGCCGCATTAATTTCTCACCGGGGTAGAATAAAGAGCCGAGCAGGGTATGCCCGTGTGACCAGCTGTCTTTATTTCCTCTCCTGTGTCGTTATCAACCAGGAAACCTAAATCAAAAACCAGCATGTCTACAGAACAGTCATGGCTTTTTGTCAGGGCTTACTTCTGACTCTGCACTCACGAATTACTCCAGGCAGTGCGCGGGGGACCATATGGTGCCAGGGATGAAACCCAGGTGGGCCGCAGACAAGACCAACACCCTTGCCTTGTGCTGTCGCTCCTGCTGGAGCGCAGTTGTTCTAATAGGCACATCTTTCTGGGAGTCTGAACTTGTGGACAGGAGACATTGTCACCTTTACATTACCTTTTGCTTTTTGGGCCACAGTCGGCTGTGCTCAGAGCTTACACCTGTCTCTGCACTCGGGGATCACTTCCTGGCAGTGCTCTGAGGACTGTACGAGATGGGGCTCAAACCCACGTCAGCTGCTTGCAAGGCAGGTGCCCTACCAGCTGTCCTAGTGCTTCGGCCTCCTTAGTATGACTCCTTACAGTCCTTATGGTCCTCCCAAATGAAAGTTTCTGAGGTGAGGATGCTGGGTGCGGCCAGACGGAATGTCAGTTTTATATTGGTAAACCTGGCGGCAGGAGGGCCAGGTACCTAGGTGGACTTGGATTAGATATGTCTGTGGGAGCCAGATAAGGAGAAGGGAAGTTTTTAAACTCCCTCTCCAAAATTTTTTTTTTTTTTCAGCTTTTTGGGTCACCCTGCAGTGCTCAGGGTTTATTCCTGGCTCTGAACTCCGAAATTACTAGTGGCAGTGCTCGGAGGACCATATGGGGTGCCGGGGTTGAACTCAGGTCGGCCACCTACAAGGCCAGTGCCCTTCCTGCTATTCTGTCACTCCAGCCCTCTTTAGCCAGACAGTTTTATGGCTCTGGTTGGAAGGATTATGGTTGGAAGGATTCTCCCCTCTTGTGTATCGTGCATCTTGTGCTTCTAGAATAATTTGGGGGAAATATTAATGAAAAACATCCTTGTCCCATGGCTGCCATTTTTTTGAGATTCTTTGATTTTTTTTTTTGTCTTTTGGTGGGTGGGGGGGCACACTCAGTGGTGTTCAGGGCTTACTCCCGGGTCTGTGGTCAGGAATAACTCCTGGTGGGGGTTGGGGAATGCTGGAGATCGAACCCAGGCAGGCCGTGTGCAAGCAAGCGCTCTTCCTGATGTTCTAGCACTCTGGCCCTGATTCTTTGATATTGGGGGGGCAACATCTGAAGGTGCTCTTAGAGGCTATTACTCTCTGCTCCCCTTGGCACTCTGGGAGGAACCTGGGTTTTGGCCATGAGCCGTCTCGCTGGCTCTGAAGATAAATTATGTATAAAGAGTATGAAATAATTAAACAGGTGAGGGTTTTGTTGTGTTTACACAGTTAATGGGATTTTTGTTTTCAGATAGACCACACACGTTAGACTTCAAAAATGTGTTTGTTAAATTTTTTGTGGGGTGGCCACATATGGTGGTGCTCAGTGCTTTTAACTCCTGATTCTGCTCAGGGGTCACTCCTGACAGTGTTGGCTGAATGCAAGGCACCCCACATTTAGGACATCTGTGTTTCTGTGGGTTAAGAATCAAAGAAGACTCTTTTTCCAGTTGGAACCCCCCTTTCCCAGGAAATTCCAGAAACAACCAACATAAAGGGAAAGAGGAAATTAGGCCTATTTGGAATGTATTGGACAAGCTTTATAGATTACTTATTAGGAATACTGTACACAATCTAGCGATAATACAGATGAATGAGATTATAAATACTGATAACATTTGCATCTACCTTTTTATTTCAGTGCCTTCATTGGGCATTGAACTATTAGTATTAGATTTTATCACTTTGGGGGGCACACCCAACGGTATTCAAACTTTTGGGGGTTCTTTATTTCTCCCAATATAAGTTCTTTTCTTTGTGGTCCCCTTGGCGATGCATTTTATGTTGTGTTTTGTGACTGAAAGATAATCTTTTGTTTTTCTTTTTTGCACAACTTTAGTACGTGAATGAGGCAGAAGCACTGAGTTTTCCTGACCAAGGAAAAATAGATATAAAATATTTCCCATATTATGGGAAAAAACGGCAAGTAAGTAGAAGTTCATTTATTGTGAGTTTTTTTGGGGGAATTGGCTCTTTGGGGTGGGGGGGTTGTTGGGCCACACCTGGCAATGCCCAGGGGACCTTGTGGTATGCCAGAAATCATATGTAGGGCATAGTGGGCTGCTTTACCCTCTCACCCCCCACCCCCGTTTTCTGTATCTTGACCCACATTAGTTTAGTGCCTTAGTTTTCAAGTCTCATTTGCCTGGGAGTCCTGAACGGCCTTTCCCGGCCTTTCCCGTGTCATTTGTGCGTCACTTCTCTGAGAAGGGCCACCCCATGGCCAACGCAGCTTCGTACAGCTCCAGCCAGCCTGTGTTCAGGATTACTCCTGGCAGCGCTTAGGAGTCAAACCCAGGTTGGCAGCATGCAAGGTTCCTCCTTGGTCACGAAGGGAGAAGTGTTCTGGCCCAGGATCTCACATCTTAATTTTTAAATTTTTTTTTTGGGGGGGGCAGGGAGCAAATCTGGTGGTGCTCAGGGATCACTCCTGGCCGAGTTCACGTTACCTATCGCTGCGTGGGCAATGTGCAAGGCAAGCATCATGGCCGATGCATTGTCCCTCCAGCCCATGTCTTGCTTCTTCGGTGAGCTGGACTCTGTCTTGATGTGAGGCCATATGTGGCATGCTCAGGGGACTGTTCTGACCATTGTTTGGATCCCAGGGTCCCTCCCCCACTCAGCATGCATTTTAGCCTTTCTACTCATCTCCCCAGCATTCAGCCACTTTTCTTTTTTCTTTGGGTTTTTGGGTCACACCCGGTGATGCTTAGGGCTTACTCCTGGTTCTGCACTCAGGAATTACTCCTGGCGGTCCTCGGGGACTACTTGGGATGCTGGAGATCGAACCTGCGTTGGCCCGACGCAAGGCAAACGCCCTCCCTCCCTGCTGTACTATCGCTTCGGCACCTCATCGTCTTTTGTTTTTTGGGGCCACACCTGGTGGTGCTCTGTGCTTCCTCCTGGCAGGCTGGGGAGGAGTACCACGTGGGGTGCTGGGCAAGGGGACCACCAGGCTGGCCTTGGGCAAGGCAAGCACTCGACCCACTGTACATATAATTGCTTGGGCATTTTCTGCTTTGGGGGACACACACCAGTGCTGGGTCCTGCCTTGCACCTCAGTTCTTGCAATTTGTCCCAGTTCTGCTATCTCCGTGCACGTCACACAGGTAACTCCAGGTGCAGCTTGTACCGTGTTGCCCTAGCGTTTGCTCCTCAGAGTGAGAAATTCCACCTGGAACTACTGTGATGGAAAAACGGCTGTGAGAGTATTTGCCCCGAATCCCACAGCATCCTTCGGTCAGGACAAAAATGGTCTAAGAACACAGTCTGTGCACAGTGGAACCATCACAAAAGTTTATTATAAAATAGTTCTCTAAGTTATATAAGGTAGAAGTTTAAAAAGATTTTTTAATGGAAGAAACCGATTCCTGATAAAAATGTAGATGAAGCATTTCATTCACGTACCGCATTTGAATTAATAGGTTTTTCCATCTTTCCCAGCCAAATTATCTGCAGCCACTGGTTGCCATCCAGCTCCGATTCAACAACTCGTACACGAGTGCTGAAGCCATAGTCGACTGCTCTATCCAGGACTCGCCCAACCTGAAGAACAATGATGAGCGCGACAAGTTTCTGGGCCGACTTTCCTTCAGAGTCCAAATGTTCGATAATAAGCGTTAGGCTCCCCACCGTGTCGGTGTGTCGTCTGTCTTCATTTCGTATCAGCTGGACCTGCCATTCTAGAATTAGGATCCCACCTTGGAGGAGGTGGGTGGTACCTGACGCTGGGGTGACCTGGTGACGAGCCTCCCGACCACAGTGTCCTCAGAGTGACCTGCCTTTGAAACAGGAGACGGTGCCTGAGAGGGGCCCAGAGCACCCGATTCTGAACCTGAAGTGGGGTTCATGTCCTGTTTCTAGGTGGTTTAATTGCCAAGTGTCTAAAGCTTCATGTGCTGTGCTCTGTAAATATTTTCTAGATTAACTGGTTAACTATTGTATTTTGATGCCAGCAAGGTCTGAGGGATTTAAGAGGTTACCCAGCCAACATCAAATGACTAGAACTCCAAGAAAAGTGGATGGAGAAGGTCTGTTTCTGTATATGAAGCGGAAAAACGAAAATAAAAGTGGATTTGAACGATGGTCCTGGGTTCTGTTTTGGGGCCACACCTCGCAGCACTCCAAGGGCTCTTCCAGGCTCAGCTCTGGAGTGAGTGGGACAGGCTGTGGGACCCTAGGTGGCGCCTCGTGGTAAAGAGAGAGAATGCCTGAACCCCCATGTGATCCTCTGCCCGAGTCTTGGTCAGAGCCAATGGCAGGCAGGAGGGTCAGAAATGACACAGGAGAGGAGAGGGACCGCCATTGGCCTTGGCCAGCTTCCTTGTGGCCCAGGTTCCATCTGGAGAGCGTTCCCTCTCCGAGCCCGAGCCCCTAGCCCCTAACTCAAGGATTTCTGCTGAGTTGGGAGAAGGACCCTCAAACCCAAGTCCTGGGATGGGAGGACACAGTCCCGAGCCCCAAGGCTCTGGGGAGCATGTTCGTTCCTGAGCTCTTGGGGGCTCACCCCAGCCGGGACGTGCTGTGACGCGCTCATGGAGAGGTGGAGGGGGGCACTGCAGAGCGTTCGGGTCATTTGGGCACAGGTGCACGTGTTTTAGCCACACCTGGGGGGCGTTCCAGGGCTGACTGACAGCTGGTCACAAGTGTAAGTAGAGTATTGGTGATCTGGGGTGGCACGCAGGCGACTGAACCTTGGGATCATATGTGCCAGGCTTACGCATTCACTGCACCCGCTTCACCCCGTGAGGTGGTGATCTTTTGAGCTTTACCCTGACTCCTGGCTCTACACACAGCATACACAGCCACCAGAGGTCGAGCCTGTTCCATGGGGCTTTGTGTCCCTTCCCTAAGCACCTGGACCCCCAGGTGGGGCTGGGTGAACTTTGACTCTGTGACCCCAAGGCTTACACACCAACTGTCCGGGGTTCCACCCCTCACTTCTTTTTGTCTTTTGCCTTTGGATCACACCCAGCGATGCACAGGGGTTACTCCTGGCTCATGCACTCAGGAATTACTCTTGGCAGTGCTCGGGGGACCCTAAGGGATGCTGGGAATTGAACCCGGGTCGGACGCGTGCAAGGCAAATGCCCTACCTGCTGTCTATCGCTCCAGCCGCTCCCCCTCCCCCTTCATTTCTTTGTTTGGGCCTTTTAGGGTTTGGGTGTCCCACTGGCTGGAAGGCAATCAGCCCCATGATGATCAGCCTGAAGCCTTCCCAGGCATTGTCTCCAGGTCCGGGAACCTGTCTGCAGAGCCCAGACGATTCCGAACTCACGCCCGCAGGGCTGTGAGGGCGCTGGCCTGGGAAGATCCATCTTGGACAAGTCCTGTCCCCCTGCAATGTCGGTGCTCACGGGAGAGTCCAGCTGGGGGTGAGGCAGCACCCCAGCACTTTATAAGCTGCCGAGACCTAAGTGAGGCTGGCAGGGAAGGGGAGGGTTCTTCTTACTGGGGGATGGGTATCCAGAGGCACCTGGGACCCTTCTCAGCACCTCTCTGCCAACCAGCTTGGCTGTTCACCTCTAGGGCTGAGGATGCAGAAGCTGCTCCACTAACTCTTAGGACCATAGAGGGCCTCAGGGGGCCACCAGCATGCCAGCCATGTTCCACGAGCTGTTGATCCCTGATGTCTCTGCCTTCAAAGAAGGTCCTTGGGGGCTTGTCTAGATTTTGCTCTTTTTGCGGAGTGGGAGATGAGGAAAAGGGCTTGGGCCACACCTGGAGGTGCTGGGGAAACCATATGCAGTGCCTGGCTTCTGACGGGTTGGTCTAGCCCTGTTTTTTCCCAGAAGCCCTAGGAACTACCTGTCGTTGGCTGGAATGGCCACCCTGCTGGCACTGGGCGTTTCCTCCAGCGCCCTGTCCACAGCAGCCTGGACAAAGCGCTTTGCTGGCACTCAGCTGGGAGAGCCAGTGGCCACTCATACCGCAGGTGCTGCTAGCTACAGCCCAGGGGGCGGTCAGGACGGTTTTCCTAGTCCCGACTGCCCTACTGCAAGCACCCAAAAGCTGGGGAGACAAAACTGCAGGGTGCTTGCCTTGCACACTGCTGACCCAAGTTCAATCTCGGGCGCCCCATACGGTCCCAAGTATGATTCCTGAATGTAGCACCAGGAGTAACCACCAGGAGTAACCCCTGAGCATCACCGGGTGTGGACCTGAGAGGGAAAAATGCCAATGGCAGCAGAGGAGGCAGAGGAGAGTGGGCAGTGGGCATAAGCACCCCACCAGTCATGCATGGCATCTCAGACCTTGTGGACAGCTGCACAGGCTCAAACACTCATGGCCCTCAGCCCTGCACCTTCCCAATCACCGTCATCCCGTCCAGCCCAAATGGATCCTCGTCCTGATCCTGAGTGCATGTCCCTGGCACCTGCTCAGACCCTGCATGAGGGTCAGCCCGGGGCTGGCAGAGGCCAGCCGCACAATAGCAGGGAAACCTGCAGGATTGCCTGAGGCAGATTCGGCAGGGGTGGGGTGATCGGAGGGGAGTGATGACGGGGAACCCCTCTTCCTAGGGCTGACTTGTAGGGGCACCCCAGAGACGGCCCTAATGAAAACTGACCTATGACCCCCAATCCAGGGAAGAGTCTCTTGGTGGGTCTGGCTCTCCTGTCCATTTGCAATACTGAGAACAAGCCCATTCAGTCCTGTTCTGTGGCTCAGTGAAGACGAGTGAAAGGTGACGTATAGGAAAACATGGCCATTTGCGTTCTTGGAATCAACTTTTAAGACAAAAGTAAAGACATTTGGTTCATTGTCACAAATTGCACACTGGGGGTGGGGTGGGAGAGTGTCATAACAATCACGGCAGAAACTCAGCAAGCAGCTCGGTCCTAGAAAGGTGTTTCTTGGTTTTAAAAGAGGGAGGGGGGAAGCCATACAAAATGCACAGCTTTGATCCAAACATACAAGTCCCTTTGCTGGAAAAACTCCGGGTTCATGCTGGCAAAAGGCAGTGCTGGCGAAGTATTTAATGCACAAGGAAATGCTACTCTAGTTTGGCTTCCGGAAGTTGCCCTAGGAACTCCTATGCACACCGTTGTGCTGGCTAAGGACACACTTGGGCATCACTGTCACTCCTAGATTCATTGTCAGCTCCTGTCTCGAAGCTAAGGCAGCTGAAGCGTAAAACCCTACTACAACCTCAGCAGTTCCACCTGGGCTCCTCGGGCCACTGGAACGGGCACCTTTGGCCCTGGACGGCCACCTCCCCCTGGCTAGTGCCACCCTAGGGTAAGAGACCGAGACAGGGAGTCCCAATAGGATTTAATGGCGTGATCTCAAGTTAGGGGGTGACTGGGGCTAAAGTGGCCCCTAACCTTGCCACTTAGGCATCAGCTCGGTGCAGGGGGCCAGTTCAGGGACGTGAGGCCTCTGGGTCCCCGGAGGAAAGATGCTGTGGGTGGGCAACTGGATGGCCGCCAGCACCCCCTGCCCGCGCACGGTGCCCACGGCAGCGGTGCCCCAATTTCCTGCCAACACACGCGCAGCGCCGAGGCCAGGGCGGAAGCGATCAGAGACAAGGGCTCGCACTAAGAACACACGGGAGCATCACACAGTGACACGCGGCTTTTCTCCGGCCTTTATTCTGGGGAGGACGAGTCCTCGTCGTCGTCCTCGTCGTCGTCATCATTGAAGGAACAGGGGGTCTCCCCGCGGGACTCGGAGCAGTGAGAGGCGGCGCTGCTCGACTGGTGGCTGTTGGGGGCGAGCAGCTGCCCGGTCGCTAAGGCCACTTCAGCGTCCAAGCTTAGCCCTGGGTTGACGCTGGCGGACAGAGGAGGCACAGGCGGCCGATCAATGCCCAGGAACCCGGGGCGTAGCCGGGAGGCCCCGCCCACCCGACGCCCCACCCCCAGAACCTGGGGCGTGACCAGGAGGCCCCGCCCACCCGGGGCCCCGCCCCTGGACCTACCTGGATTGGGACAGGGTGGCACCGGTGGTCAGGTCGAGGTTGGAGATGGGTTGGGTGGAGTTGAGGAGCAGTCCCTGATTTAACCACGCGGGGCCAGTGGATATATCTGCGGGGTGAGCAGAGACCTGATGCAGGCAGGGGACCGGGATGGGACGCTGGACACAGTAGCCAGGTGGCTGTGGCTTGGGAAATGTTCCGTTTTTATTTTTATTTTTTTGTTTTTGGGTCACACCCGGCGATGCACAGGGGTTACTCCTGGCTCTTCACTCAGGAATTACCCCTGGCGATGCTCAGGGGACCATAGGGGATGCTGGGATTAGAACCCGGGTTGGCAGCGTGCAAGGCAAACGCCCTACCCACTGTGCCCTATCCAGCCCCGAAATGTTCCGTTTTTAAAGCAAAATAAAATAGTGCTTGCTTTGCTTGGGGGCCACACTGGGTAGTGCTGGGGATCGAACCCAGGTCAGCCAGGTGCAAAGCCAAGCGCCCTACACGCTGAACTATCCCTCGGGCCCCTCCCCTCACATCTAAGTAAGTTTCAATATAAACTATCGTGCTTCACCAAAAACAAACCAAAAAACCCCAAAGGCAGTAGAGGGCTGTGGCAACGGAGCACTGGGCTGAGAGTAAGGATGGCACACAGGCGCCCCAGGCTGCAAGGTCCCCCTGCAGAGCTGGGCACAGCCCGTGGGCAATGCCAGGTGGGCTCCTCCAAGCCCACATCCTGTCCGCGCCGTTTCGTGGGACTTACCGGCAGATGTGACACTCGTCTGGGACAAGAAGCCAGGGGGGCGCCTCACGTACCTGTGACATAGCCTTCGAGGGCCTTTGGCACCAGCGACTTGGCGAGCCTTAGGTCCTCCAGCGAGCAGCGGCCCGACTCTAGCCCGAAGGACATGCCCATACGCTTCAGGACCTCGATGTCATCGTGGATCTCGAAGGTGTTGTCGAAATTAAAGAGATACTCAAACCTGCGGGGAAACGGGCAGCCTGAGGGCGCGGGCCAATGGCCAGGAGTCTCTGGACGCTGAGGGACAAGGCCTGACTGGACACGAAAGCAGAGGCTGACGGGCTGAAGACACACAAGGGCCTATGGTGCTGCCGTGGTGTGGCCAACCCCAGTCCCACCGCTTAGCACCCCCTGGGGCCATTCCTGAGCCCTAGGGCAGCACCATAGCACTGTCTTCCCATTGTTCATGGATTTGCTCGAGCGGGCACTAGTAACGTCTCCATGGTGAGACTTGTTGTTACTGTTTTTGGCATACTGAATACGCCATGGGGAGCTTGCCAGGCTCTGCCGTGCGGGTGAGATACTTGCCCGGTAGCTTGCCAGGCTCCCCGTGAGGGACGGAGGAATCGAACCCAGGTCAGCCATGTGCAAGGCAAAGGCCCTCCCCGCTGCGCTATCGCTCCAGCCCAGCCCTAGAGTGTGGCCCCTCAAAACTCAATCCCTCCCCCCTGCAATGAAGAACATGAACATATCCAACAGCAAACCACAGAGGGTCCAGGGAGAAAGCCCAGCTGACTGATTCTCGGTGCTTTGCATGCTTGGTGCCCAGGCCTGACCGCTGGCACCACGTGGTCCTCTGAGCATCACCAGGACTGACCCCTGAACGCCAAGTTGGAAGCAGCCCCTGGGCACTGAGCCTGCAGTGACTCCCCCAGCCCCTCCCCCAAACTGACAAATCTGAACCGACTGGCTGGCGGGGTCTGGGCTAAACTCCAGGCGAATGTTAAAGGCGATGGGTGTGGTACGGAGCCCTCCTCATGGGCATCGAGAAGCAAGCACTGCCAGGCTGCCCAGGGCTGCCTGTCTCCACTGGGCAGGCGACAGTGCCCCCCTCCCCCCAGGCCCGTGGCTACCCCCATCCCTGTGTTTTAGAATTATAAGACTAAAGGCAAGAATGTATTCATTCCCCACAAGAGAAACCAGAACCCAAGGGGCGTTCCTCCTGAACATTCTAGAATGTTCTAGAACTCTCTGCTTTGAGCCTGTGCAAAAGCCCTTTAAGACATGAATTCTGCCTTGGTGTGAGGGGTTGTGGGGTACATCTGGGCCCCAGCTGTGGGTGCTCGGGAGCTATTCCCTGTGTGGTGCCCAGGGGACCGTGCAGAGCTGGGTCAGAATCCAGCCCTCCTGCCCTGTCCCCGGAGCTGCCATTCCCGCCCCAGACACGGTAACACACTGAGGCTGCTCACGTGAGGCCACTGGGCTGGCCGGGCCTCTGCTTTTATCTCAACCTTGTAAACCACTGTTTACACTGGAGTTAAGTAGAGTGACATGGGCTGGAGCGATAGCACAGCGGGGAGGACGTTTGCCTTGCACGTGGCCGACCCCGGTTCGATCCCCAGCATCCCATATGGTCCCCTGAGCACCGCCAGGGGTAATTCCTGAGTGCAGAGCCAGGAGTAACCCCTGTGCATCGCCGGGTGTGACCCAAAAACCAAAAAAAAAAAAAAAAAAAAAAGTAGAGTGACACTTCACGGGGGGAGAAAGAAGACTTCGGGGTACCCAAATTGCCCTCTTTTCTAAGCTACAGATCGGAAACCGCAGAGCTGGAGGAAAGACCAAAATCATGCACCCTCAACTCCGAATCTGCCCAGCCTTCATTTCTTGTTTCCCAAAGTGCCTGATACCGCCTGTGATGACGGGGGCGCCACTGAGGGGTGCCTCTGTCTGTCTGCTTCGAGAAGACAGATTTTTACAGGGCTCCAGAAAGGGGCGATAAGCCCAAGAGTGCTGGAAGGAAACCTTTGGAATCTTAGCCAGTGCTTTAAAAAAAATCAAATTCTGGCTCCTGGTTCTTCCTTTGGTGGATGCCATATTATTAACGGAAGGGGGCGGGTTCGGGTGGGTTTGGGCCACTCCTGGCGGGGCCCCGGGGTATGTAGTAGCAGGGGGCTGAAGTGGGATCAGCCTTTGTCGCCCAGAGTCCTGTGGCTCCGGCCTCCACGTCAGATTCTGGGCCTGAGAGTCTGCCTGGTTCGGGTCCCATGCGTGAGCTCATCCCCCGAGTGTCTCCGTTTCGCCTGGCCCTGGGCCCCGCAGAGCCGCCCACTCGCTGCTGGAGACCGGCCCGCCGTGTGTGTGCACAGAACACCGTGCTCTGCGGAGCCCGTTCTGCACAGCTAACCATGCAGGGGGCATGACGCAGCTCGGCACGCCTGACCCTGCCGGCCCGCCATGCGCCAGCCGTTCCAAAATGCCTGCTGCCTGGTGACCAAGTCGTGGTGACAGCAGCCACCGAGGTCTTGGGGCGGGCTGGGTCCTGCCAGGCTGTCTTGGTTTGCTTTGGCGCCGTCTCTCGGAGGGACCCGCATGGCGGTGCGGGCGGAGGAGGGGAGGAGGGGGCAGAAGAAGGGGGGAGGCGCCCAAGGATTACAGGGGGCAGAGAAGCTCGTGCCGACCCTGAATGAGAACCAGACTCAGCCCCAGAGCCACCGGGTCCAGCACCAGGGCCGTGATGTGGCTGGGCTGCCTGTTCTGCTGGCACAAAGGAAGTCGCCACGCGGGAAATGTGTGTGTGACACACCCATCTGCAAGTCTCCTTCGGCCGTTCGTCAGTCCGTGTTTGTCTCTCTGGCTGTTGTGAGCGACACCGCAGGCGGGGGGCCCAAGGGGTGGAACGCAGTCACCCCTCACTGCGTATGACCCCCAAGCACTGTCAGGAGTGACCCCTTCTGAGCACAGACTCGGGAGTCGGCCCCGAGCACCACCAGAGCAAAAGCACAGGGCGGGTGTTCGAGTCCCGAGTCCCTTCACCCGTCGCTAAGGAGAGGAAGCCCGACCCGCCCACATGGCGGAGAGACCGCCCCCATCTGGGCCCTTTCCGATTGGGGCACCCTCCTGGGCCAGGACACCCCCTGCCCCCGCTCACTTGTCACTGGAGATGCTGCAGTCGATGACCGTCTTCCGGCTCGTGTTGATGATGATGAACGGGAGCTGGATGGTGGAGTTCAGCGCCGGCGGGCCCTGGTTCTGGTGCTCGTTCTGCCGATTCCTCTGGACCAGGTTTTTGAAGGCGATTTGCTGTCCAAAGAAGAAGGTGGTGGAGGGCGGGTGTGGGCGCGGAGGACGGGAGGCGAGACAGGGGCCTTCAGGGGAGCACGTTGGCGGGGGGGAGGGTGGAGTGACAGGACGGCGGGGAGGGAGCTGGCCTTGAATGCACAAGTTCGTTCCCTGACATTCCATACGGCGCCCCCGAGCCTGCCAAGAGTGACCCCTGAGCACAGAGCCAGGAGTCAGCACTGAGCACTGTGGGGAGGGTGCTGGCCTTGCACGCATGGGTTCAACCTCCGACCTTATACGGTCCCCCCAGAGTCTGCCAGGAGTGACCCCTGAGCACAGAGCCAGGAGTCAGCACTGAGTGCTGTGGGGAGGGTGCTGGCCTTGCACACATGGGTTCAATCCCCGACCTCATACACTGCCCGCACCCCCCCCCACCCCCTGGAGTGTGCCAGGAGTGATCCCTGAGCACAGAGCCAGGAGTCAGCCCCGAGCACTGCCAGGCGTGGCCCCCAAGCACAGAAGAGAGCGGAAGCGGAGAGGGCATTTGCCTGGGGGGGAAGCGGGCCCCGCAAGCGGACCCTGAGTTTATTTATTATGGTTTACTGCTGACTCAGGGGCCACAGCCGGCAGTGCTCCGGCCTTACTCGAGGGGTCCCTCCTAGAGGGACTCGTGGACCATATGCAGTGCCTGGGATCAAACCTGGGTCAGCCGTGTGCAAGACAAGGGCCCTACCGCTGTCCCGTGTCTCTGGCCCCGAGGTCCCTAGTTTTAAAGAAAACATCAGCAGACCAACACTGTGGCCAAGTCTAAGACAAGGAGAGATTTTCGCCTCGCTTTTATGTGCCCGGCATAAAGAAAGCTCGCTCTCCTTTTATTTTTTTTTGGGGGGGGGGAGGGAAGAAGGGGGATACTTGGTGATGCTCGGGGGCTTCTCCTGGCTCTGTGCTCAGGGATCACTCCTGGCAGGGCTTTGGGGACCATATGGGATGCCGGGACCAAACTCAGGTCGGCCAGGTGCAAGGCAAAGGCCCTCCCGCTCTATCGTATCTTTGATTTTATTTGGTCTTGGGGCCACACCCAGCGGTGCTCAGGGATAACTCCTGGCTCTGTGCTCAGGGCTCATGCCTGGTGGGGTCGAGGTGCTAAATGCGGTGCAGGGGATCAAACAGGCAAGTGCCCCCCGCCCCCCGCTGTGCTGTCTCTGTTATAACCGGGTGAGCAGGAGCAGGCCAGCCTGACTGCTGAGGACTCAGGCTCCTAAGACTGATGGAAAACCAAACCCATGCCCCAGGGCATCAGGATGGTTCAGTTACCATGGCAACCCCGCGATGGCCAACTATGGTCAGGGTCTTGGGAGCCAAGGTGCCCCTGCCGACACTGAGGGGGTGAATTAAGAGCCCGCACCCCGCTTCCCAGCGCCCACCGCCTTGCCGGTGTCTGTTCCAGCAACGAGCCGCTTTAACCCTTCCTGGGTCCCCACCTTTTTCCCTTCCTCTGCTCCTCCATCCACACTTATTTCTTTGTGCTCCTTGTGAAAATAATCTCTTCTTTTTCTCTATTTTAAATTTTTGTGGCATAATTTGTTTATTTATTTTTTTTCTTAAGGCACCATGAATTACACAGTTATTCATAGCAGAGTTTCTGGAATACTATTTTTACGGAACTCAGGGAACTATTCCTGGCTTCGCGCTCAGGATTGACCCCTAGGGGTTGCCACAGAGTGTCAGGGATGGAACCAGGCTCCGCAGCGTGCGAGACAAACTCCTTGGCCCTACACAGTATCTCCCTGGCCCCAGAAATCATTTCCGAGGAAAGCACAAAATTCAAAGCCCAGGGGGCCGGACAGATGTAAGTACGGCCTTGCATGCAGCTGGCCCTGGTTTGAGCCCCGGGGTGACACTGAGCCCAGAGCCAGGAGTAAGCCCTGAGCACCGCCAACGGTGGTGCAACCTTTGAACTCCAGCCCTGCTCTAAAAGAAAGGAAGTCACACCCTGACACCCCCCAAAAAAGATTGAGGGGCTGGAGTGATAGCACAGCGGGTACGGCATTTGCCTTGCACGCAGCCGACCCAGGTTCGATTCCCAGCATCCTATATGGTTCCCCGAGCACTGCCAGGAGTAATTCCTGAGTGCAGAGCCAGGAGGAACCACAGAGCCAGGTGTGACCCAGAAAGAATAAGCAAATAAATAAATAAATTAATAAATTAAAAAACAAAGGTTTCGAAGGAGCCAACTCAATAAATCCATTCTGAAGGGAAACCCGGCCACAGAGAAGGAGGCTGACGTCACCCCATGTCCAGACGGGGGCCCGTGGTTCCGGAGCCCAGGAGGGGCGGAAGTGTGCGTTTCCATGGAGCCCCCCTGCCCCCAGAGGGCCTTCCGAGAGTCTCGGGTTCGGGAACACTTCAGCCGGTGCAGGCCGGAATGCGCGTGCATGAGAGGCCGCAGAGACTGCTGCACAGGCCAGGACAGGCCTGAGCAGGGGGTGGGCAGCAGCCCAGGGGTCCCCGGGGGTCTCCGCAGGCCCAAGCACCCACCCTCGGGGCTTTACCTGCAGAAGGAGTTCTTGCAGCTGGGCCCGCTTCTGCTTTATCCGCTCTATCCGCCGTTGCTTCTCGATCTGCCGGGCAGGGACAGAGGAGAGGGGTGTGGGCCGGGCGGTCTGCAGGGCAGGGGGCACAGTGACGGTGCCCCCGGCCAGCAGGGTTGCGACTGGGACGAGCACTTAGGCGCGAGTTCTCTGGGGGAGAGGCAGCCTCCAGCCCTGTCCAGGGCCTACTCTGGGGGCTGCCCTTCCAGAATCCAGCCCAGCTCCAGACACGGTCCTGGGGCCCGGAGGCTGTTCCCCCTCCAGGAATCCAGATGCAGTTGAACCCCTAGGACACGGGCCCAGACACTCAGCAGACAGTTCCCGCATGGCGTGTGGGACCAACGCCCGGCCTCCAACAACTTTCCTCGCTCTGACAACTCGACAGAAGCCAGTTACTGGGCCTCAGTTTACCTCAGTTTATCGGAGGGAGGCCCAGTTCCTCACGGGCTGTGGGGACAAAAGTTAGTAACAGGGGTCTGGAGCAATAGCACAGTGGGTAGGGCGTTTGCCTTGCATGCGGCCGACCCGGGTTCGATTCCCAGCATCCCATATGGTCCCCTGAGCACCGCCAGGGGTAATTCCTGAGTGCAGAGCCAGGAGTAACCCCTGTGCATCGCCGGGTGTGACCCAAAAAGAAAAAAAAAAAAAAGTAACAGGGATGGAGTGAGAGTACAGTGGGTGGGGCGTTAGCCTTGGGGGCATCCCATACGGTCCCCCGAGCACCGCCAGGAATAATTCGCCAGGAATAATTCCTGAGTGCAGAGCCAGGAGTATCCCCTGTGTGTTGCTGGGCGTGACCCAAAAAGCAAAAAAAAAAAAAAGGAAAAAAAAAGAAGTAACAGTCAACAGAACACTTTTCTCCTCTTTTTTGGTGGGGGGAGGTATTTGGGGGACACTGGGGATGCTCAGGTTTCACTCCGGGAGGTGCTAGAGGGACCATAGGCAGAACCAGAGTAAGCCCTGGGCATAGCCAGGTGCGTCCCCCACAAAACGAAAACAACCCCCCTCCCCCACACACTAGAACAGAAAACCCAAGCCAAAAACATTCCTTCGCTTGCAGGTCAATCTACCCTCTGTTCTCACAAAGACATGATAAATCATCCTGCTGCCACCGGTTCTGGAGAAAAAGGTGACATTTCAACGCAAGCTTGATCCAATGAGCCAATCTCTCTGTCCCATACAGTACTGTTTCTTTTATATGAGCCTCCCCCAAATTATTAATAGTACAATAATAAACTGAAAATTTATTAGGTGGAGACTGGAGAGACAGATCAAAGGGTTGGAGCAAATGCTTTTGCATGTGGACAGTACCTCAAAAAAAAAAAAAAGGCAAATACTTAAATTAAAAAAACAAAAAAAATTTTTTTGTATGTGGGAAGCCCCAAGCATTGCCAGGGCACCCCTAAAAACTGTCAGGTACGGCCAACAACAACAATAAATACCTTCTGAAATGGGGGGTTGGGTGGGAGACATTTGAGTCTGGGGCTAGAGAGATAGTCCAGAGGGCAGGACACTTTGACTTGCATGCAGCCAACCCAGGTTCGATCCCTGGCACCCCAAATGGTCAGTGCCCTGCCCTCTTCCAGAAATGAGTGACCCCTGAGCACCCAGCACGGCTCCAAGCCACCCAACCAAATAAAAAAGAAGCGAATCAGACTATCCCGGTAAAGTTTCTTCCATTTCAGCATCAGGAGAGCCAGCGTGTGAAGCAGAGGGCCGGAGAGAGGGGACAGTAGGGGGGCACGAGTCTCGCACCCGGCCCACCCGGGTTCCACCCCCATTCCTCAATCACATTCTTCACAGGCATCCCACATGGTCCCCTGGGCCCCACCAGGAGTGAGCCCGGAGCATTGCCGGACGTGGCCCCCAAACAAAAAACAAAAAAAACTGAAATAAGGGCTAGGTGTGGCCCCAAAATCAACAGCTAAATTAAAAAAATGAATAAGACGTGAAGTAGGATGGAGAAACCACGGGAGTGCTCTGGTATCGTGTGGCCGTGGGGTAAGTGCAAAGGCCCCGAGGCAGGTGGGCCCGGCAGCTCACCTCCAGGTTCTGGCACTCCTGCGCGGAGTTGGTGGGCAGCCCGATCCACTTGATTTCTTTCTTCTCCTTGGAGATGATGTTCATGGCCATGAGCACGTTGAGAGCGTCATAGACTCTCCGCCTGATATTCTTCTGGTCATAAGCCTGCTAAAAAATATTTTCGTTGAGCGAGACCTTTGAGGGGTTCCGTCATCGGCCCCTGTGACAGGAGCAGATGGAGGCCGAGGCGGGGCCCGCCCAGCTCCCCGCCCGCACGTCCTTCCAGTGAGAGTCAATCCGGACTACTCTGCTTTATGGCCAGGGCGACGGCATAGCGGGGAGGGTGCTTGCGTGGCATGCAGCCAACGCAGGTTCGATCCCCAGCTACCCAGATGGTCCCCCGAGCACTGCCAGGAGTGACTCTTGAGCAGAGTCAGGAGTAACCCCGAGCACGCCAGGTATGGCCCTCCCAAAAAACAAAACAAACAAACAAACAAACAAAAACCCAGACGAGATGAACCCAAGCTTGCTCTTAAAGCCCACGTTCTTCCTTTTTTTTTCCTTTCTGGTTCACACCCTGTGATGCACAGTGGTTACTCCTGGTGGTGCTCACAGGACCCTATGGGATGCTGGGAATTGAACCCGGGTCGGCTGCGTGCAAGGCAAACGCCCTCCCCGCTGTGCTATCGCTCCAGCCCCGACATCCTTCCTTGATCACGTTCTTCACGTCGTGCCTGTCTCTGCGTTTCTTTGGCTATTTCCGCTCTGGACAGCCCGTGTTCTCTCGCCAGCCCGTTCCTCTCCCCTCTCTCTCCCCCCTCACATCTTTCTTATTAAGTCTCGATAAAAACTTTCTTGCTTTTAAAAATAAAACACGAACAACAACAAAAAAAAACCACAAAAGCCCTGATCTTGCTTCTTACCCCCAAAATCCCAACAGATACTACGAAACGCTCAGATAAAGAAGTCAGAGCCCCCAGCCCGTCTGAGACCCCCTCAGTGCCCGGCAACCTGGAAAGTACTACAGCTTCTTCGTTCAGGGTCAGGGTCAAGTTCGCGGTCCACCTACCGAATCGGCTGCCAAGTGGTTGTTCGAATTGGTGAATTCTGACACCAGTTCGTCGGCGACTTCATTGTACGAAGTTGTCCCTTTCCGCTGAACTTTCTCACACACTTTCATGGAAAAATGTCTCAAGCCCTTTCCATTTTTATCTCCTTTTTTGCTTCGTTTACTAAAAGAGGAAACACGATTATATTCCATCATCCTTAAGAAAAAAAAGACAAACTGTCTTTAACATTAAAACCCTTAAAATACTGTGAGATGACAATCATTTAAAATTTTGTTTCAGGGGCTGGAACGATTGTACAGCGGATAAAGAGCTTGGCTTGCACACGGGGGATTTCATCCCCACAACTCCATGAATGACCTCTGAGCACAGAGCCAGGAGTGAGCCCTGAGCAGAGATCCAGGAGTCAGCCCTGAGCACAGAGCCAGGAGTCAGCCCTGAGCACAAAGCCAGGAGTGAGCCCTGAGCACAGAGCCAGGAGTGAGCCCTGAGCACAGAGCCAGGAGTGAGCCCTGAGCACAGAGCCAGGAGTGAGCCCTGAGCACAGAGCCAGGAGTCAGCCCTGAGCACAGAGCCAGGAGTGCTCTCTGAGTGCACAGCTGGGAGTGAGCCAAGTAAGCTCTGAGCAAACCCAAAACCTAACCCCAAAACAAATAAAATATTAGTTCAAGTGGAATTTTTAAAATTAGATATGAAAATGGGGGGGGAGGGAACCTGGTGTGTGCGTGTGTGTGTGTGCACATGTCCGTTTGTCTGTCTCCCAAGCAATATCCAGCGAGCCTGGTGCCCCTCTGGGGAACACGAGGCCCAAGGAGCGGATGAGTCAGTGCCTGGGAGTGGGCTGCCTGGCCCGGGCGTCAGGGGCCATCAGGGTCACACCTGGGGGGACGCGAGAGGCCTGGGTTCTGGGCAGGAGGGTGGGGGCGGGGGGGCACTGGGCCTTGAGAATGCGGGGCCTGTTCTCCAGCCCCTGGGCCGTCTCTCGCTCCTGACCAAGGCTTTGAACTTGACTTAATAAACTTGATGAATTCTGACGTAACAAAGCTAAGAAGCTAAGAGCTCTCTCTGCTAGACAGCCGCGGAGAGGGAGATTTCTTCCTAACGGACCCTCATCCCACCCCCGGGATTAATCTGGGGCGGAAGAGCAGACAGAAGCCTGCGCCGGAGTCTCCCTCCTGGACAAGGCGCACCGAGCAGGCCCGTCTCTCGGAGACGCAGCGTGCCGCGGTTCCTGTGTTCCATTTACGCCCTGGGCAATGGCGGCCCCTGGCAGGAGGGACGCTTCAGGGCCTGGGAAACAGCTCAAAGGGTCTTTATGTGGGACTCCTGGGCTCCAGCCCTAGTTGCACACGGTCCCAAGCACCGCGATGATGTGGTCCAACCCAACCCAAACTAATGAATCCATGCCTTCAGTTACCTGAATTAAATTAATGCAGTTGTTAGTAACTACCCCCACACGGAAGCCAGCACTGCCAGTTGAGTTCAAGGACATTTAAGTGTGAGATACTGGTGGTCTGCGCTGGATTCACGAGTTTATAAAGAACATTCGAGGGGGCGAAGAGACAAGACACTGAGTGCGCGTGCCCAAGTGTCTCACGCTGGAGAGATAGTAAATCGGGGAGGATGTTGGCCTCACACATGGCCAAGCGGGGTTCAATCCCCGGCATCCCACATGGTCCCCTGGGAGTAATTCCTGGGTGCAGAGCCAGGAGAATAACCACTGAGCACTGCCAAGTGTGACCCCCAAACCAGAAGAAAATCAGAATTGTTTCATGCTGAGCACTCGCCAAGTGTCTAAGTGATGATTGGTTGAATCTTTAGGGACTCGGTTTTATTCCGATCTCTGGGTATCAACTATTTGCCAAAAACTAACGGGGCTGGGGCCGGATCGATAGCACAGCGGGTAGGGCGTTTTCCTTGCACTCGGCCGACCCGGGTTCGATCCCTGGCATCCCATATGGTCCCCCAAGCACTGCCAGGGGTAATTCCTGAGTGCAAAGCCAGGAGTAACCCCTGAGCATCGCTGGGTGTGACCCAAAAAGCAAAAAACAGAAACAAAAAAAAAAACCCTAACGGGGCCTGAAAGAAAAAAAAAAAAACCAGAAACAAACAAACAAAAAAAAACCAGAGAGACAAATCCTTTCCCTCAGCGGGTCTTGGAGGACGCAGAGGCGACACCAGGAGGCTCCTTCTAACCCAGCAAGCGTTAGTGCCCCGGTCTAGGCAACACGACGCGGGCAGAGGGCAGGGGAAGCTTCCCGAGGTCAGGAGCGGAGGGGGCAGTAGGAGCGCGCCTGGCGGGGCAGGAGCGAGCACCGACACACCCGGCACCTGCCCAGGTGGGACCCTCCCAAACGTGGACGCCATCAACTCAGCAAAAGCCAGAGAACGCAGCCGAGAGCCAGGCCCGGCTGTCAACAGATGGTTTTCTTCCCGCGTCAGGGATGGAACCTGGCAGGTGAGGACTGAACAACGTCCCCAGCCCTTGTGAACAGACATCACACGGACAGACAGACAGACAGACAGACACACACACACACACACACACACACACACACACACACACACAAACACAGAGGCCAGTAGGTACCTAAAATTTGCTCACTGTCACTACTGCCTGGAAACCCAAGCCCAAACCACAGGAAGCTACTACCCCCCACTCACCTCCTGGGAAGACTATAGCCAACACCAAAGAGATCGAGTGTAAGAGGCGAGGCAAGCAGAAGACCCTCTGTGTGGGATCGTTGGGGCAGTTACCCAAAAATACGGTGGGGCCTCGAAAAATGAAGCATAGAACCACCATACAAGCCAATAGCCTGAATCCTACCCAACAGCCTGAATCACAGAAACCAGCATCTCAAACAGATCCTGGTCATGGCAGCTGGTCACCAACCGCCCAGAGAGGGCCACAGCCTGAGCATCCTCTGGGTTGATTTCCAGAGGACTGCACAAAGGAAAGGTGGCAGGTCCATGCTGTGGAGCATTAGTCTGCCCTGAAAAAGGATCAGCAGCCTGTGTCTGTTCCCACCTGGATGAACTGGGGGCCATGGCACGGGGTAGATAGACCTGTCACCCAATGACAGGCAAGACGTGATGGCCACACTTGGAGGACGAATCCCGATCCTCACTACCCTGTACGGGAGGCCGAGCGGACCAGCCGTGATCTCTGAGCATGGAGCCAGAAGCAAGCCCTGAGCACTGCAAGGGTGTGCCAAACCCTATGCCAAAAACAAAACAAAACGAAACGAAACCAAAAAGCACCCAAAAGACCCTGAACTCAGAAGCAAAGGGTAGAACTGTGTTTCCAGTGGTTTGAGCTGGGGAGCAGGAGGTGGAGACAGCTGTGTGGCAGGTCCAAGTTAAGTACAAAGCGTCAATTCTAGAGACTGACGGACTGCTTTCCCCCTGCACGTTCTTTCTCTCCTGGCTCCAGTGGCCAGAGCACTTTGCTTCGTGGAGCCACAGCGGGAGATATGCAGAACTTACTCCTGGCTCTGCTCTCAGGAATTACTCCTGCTCGCGGGGCCGTGGGATGCCGGGGATCGAACCCGCATCGGCTGTGAGCAAGGCAAGCTCACACTGCTGCACTATTGCTCAGGAGTCCATGTGCTGCATGCAAGCGCCCTGGGTTTGATTCCTGACACCACACGGGCCCCAAGCAGCGCTGGGAGGGAGGGAGCTCGGAGCCTGGGGCCGGGAGCAGCCTTTTCTGGACGAGGCTCAGCCTCCCTCTACACCCCCCCCCAAGTGCTGAAGCCCCCCCCGACCCCTACGGGCAGGAACTGGCCTGCAAAGCGGCAGCAGGGAGAGGTAACGGGTGCGAGGCAGAAGACAGTAAGCTGAATCCAACGTTCTTATTTCCTTACACGGCCTTACTGGAAATGAAAAACTCCTGGCGCCTTTGCAACACCGCTGGCCCGGGCAGAATCACGCCGCGCTAAAAGGGTTCCGGACACTCCCCAGACCGGGTGCGTGATTCGAGCTTGCCTAGGCAGGCGCAGGCGTTCACCCAGCTCCGCAGCTTCTCTGGACGGACACTTCCCAGGGCGCCCTCCTTCTGTCGAGCTCGGAGTCGCTCTTCCCTCCCGATTCAATTTCCCCTTCCAAAGAAATCCTTCATGAAATGCGCACCCACACCCCGACTTTCATCTTTCCAAGGAGTCCCTGGATTTTTTTTTTCTCTTTTTGGGTCACACCCAGTGATGCTCAGGGGTTACTCCTGGCTCTGCACTCAGGGCGGTGCTCGGGGGACAATATGGGATGCTGGGAATCGAACCTGGGTTGGCCGTGTGCAAGGCAAATGCCCTCCCCACTGTGTTATTGCTCTAGCCCTAGTCCCTGGATCTTTAAGAGTCGCCACGAACTTGCCTCCTCACCCTCCCAGAGCGCCCTGCCACTTCTTGTGGCCCTGTGCATCTCCCCATGCTCCTAAGCCATCTCTATTTGGCTTTGGACAAGAGCCACGAATCCTACCCACGTGTTGTGAATTCAAGTCATGCACTCAAGGGGTCAGAGCGACTGGACAGTGGGTAGGCATGTGGCCCACCTGGGTTCGATCCCTGGCATCCCATATGGTCCCCGTTAGGGGACAGCGGGACAGTGGGATTCCTGAGTGCAAAGCCAAGAGTAAGCCCTGAGCACTGCTGGGTGTGACCCGAAAACAAACCAAGTGCTTTGACCACCGAGCCACAGCCCATACACTCAAGCCAACCCCTCACCGTGGCGTCCTGGGGTCAGGCTCCTGCTTCTGCCCTGTTCACTCTCTCTCGGTGCTGTTCCAACCTGCTAAAGCTATGATATGGGCTTGGGGCCAGAGCGATGGCACAGTGGGTGGGTCGCTTGCCTTGCATGCAGCCGACCTGGGTTCGATTCCCGGCATCCCATGTGGTCCCCTGAGCACTGCCAGGAGTGATTCCTGAGCGCAGAGCCAGGAGTAACCCCTGAGCATGGCCGGCTGTGGCCCAAATAGGAAAAAAAAAAAGAAAAGACACTAACAATAAGGACAGATGTCTGAGATATATACAGAATGAGAGAATGCTGGGGGGTTCATGATCGCTAATGTTCAGAGATCGCGCAAAGAAGCATCCTAATAACAGTCAACAGCTTTTAAGTTAGATAGGCACCTACATGAGGGGGAAGAGAGAGTTAAGAGGTACAGAAATCCCCAGCGCCGTAGCACAGCAGGGAGGGCACTTGCCATGCACACCGCTGATCTGGGTTCGACCCCTGGCATCCCGTATGGCCCCCTGAGCCCCACTCAGGGCCAACCCAAAAGCACACGAGTAAGCCCTGAGCACTCCTGGGTGAGCCATCCCCCCAAAAAAGACAAACACCAAGAACAACCCCCCCCCAAAAAAAACCCTCAAAAAACCAGAACCACCCAAGAGAATGGAGAAAGCCGCTCAGAACTCTACCCACCCGCACGAGTCCCACAGATGCAGGGTCCTGGAAGCAACTACCAGGACAGACAAAGTCGCCTGCTTAAATAACAAGGCATAGAGCACAGATGAAGGAATGGCAGGCGGGGGGCAGGGGCGGGGCTGCCGGGAGGCCAGTGTGGGCGCTTGCCAGAGAAGGACAGAAACCCCAGCCGCCACTCAGCTTTCCGACAGAGGCTGTCGGCCAGACTGACATGGTGGCCTCCTCTGGGACCGAGGAGGTGAGGGGCCAAAGGGCCGGCGACACGGGGCTGGAGCCACAGCACAGCGGGCAAGGGTCTGCTTTGCACACGGCCGGTCAGGGTTCAATCTCCGGCAGCCCCTAGGGTCCCCCGAGCACCGCCAGGAGTGAGCCAGGAGTAACCCCTGAGCACTGCCCGAAAAACAACAATAAAACCCAAACCAGATGGTGCCACTGCTGGACCCGACCCCCAGAGCCCCTCTGAGCGCTCTGACCCCCCTGTCCGTCCTCCGTCCCGTCAGGACCCGGCCCGGGGTGACGATTTCTGTTTCCCTCCTACACCAACAGGTAGTCACACACCAACTTTCATAATCAGTGCAGTTTCGGGGCAGGGGATGAATCTGAGTCCCCCAGAGCAGGAGGGTGGGGTCTCTCGGAGAGAAGCACTCGGGCCAGGAAGTACAAACTCTCAACTCCGTGCTTGCAGATGGTGCTTTAGAAGCAGGAGACTAGGAAGCAAAGGCAGGGCTGATCTTTTTCCCTACAGTTTAGGTCTCATCCATTTATTTGGGGGTGCTTGGGGCCAGCCACCCCCAGCAGTACTCAGGGGCTCTTTCTGGCTCTGTGCTCAGGAAGTGCCGCTGGTAGTGTGCGGTGGGGGAGGAACGTGTGTGGTGGTGGGGATGGAACTGGGGTGACGGCATGCAAGGCAAGCACCTCACCTCTCATCCTCAGGGGTCACTCCTGGCTCTGCACTCAGGAATTACTCCTGGCGGTGCTCAGGGGACCATATGGGATGCCGGGAATCGAACCTGGGTCAGCTGCATACAAGGCAAATACCCTCCCCACTGTGCTATCGCTCCAACCCCACCATTTACAATGTTAGAATTCCAGAAGTGGCCTCTCATGATATTCATAATAATCACTGGTACCACTGTCATCCCGTTGTTCATAGATTTGCTCAAGAGGGCGCCAGTCACGTCTCCATTTGTCCCAGCCCTGAGATTTTGGCAGCCTCTCCTTACTCATCCTTCCAAATGGTGCCGTATTAGAGGCTCTTTCAGGGTCAGGGGAATGAGACCCGTTATTGTTACTGTATTTGGCATATTGAATATGTGATGGAGAACTTGACAGGCTCTGCCGTGTGGGCAGGATACTCTTGATAGCTTGCCGGGCTCTCCGAGAGGGACAGAGAATGTAGAGAATACAAGCAAGTATGTAGCATAACACACAGCATTCATAACCAGCAGGAGAAAATAAATTACCCAGCATCTGCCCCTGGCAGGCAGGCTTGGATGGTGGTGGGAAGGGGTAACGGAGGTGGGACTGGTGTTGAAATAGTGAATGTAATCAATGAATGTGAACAACCTTATGAAAATAATTTTTTTTTTAAAAAAGTAGCCCATTGAATAATGTAAAACATCAACAACAACAACAAAAAATACCCAACCAGGGTTAGTGACATGCAAGGCAAGAGCCTTCCTTCCCGTTCCGTCTCTCCAGCACCTCTTTTCACTTTAAAGTTTTAATGGAAAATTTACTGTTTTTTCCAAAGGGCCTCACTCAGGAAGAGGAGTGAGCGGTTCCAGGCATCAGACTCGGGGCCTTGAACAGGCTACGTACGTGCTCCCGCACTCGAGCCATCTCTCTGGTTAATAAACTTCTTTTTTTTTTTTTTGGGGGGGGGGTATGAGCATTGGGGGAGGGGCGAGGCCACCCCCAGCAGTGCTCAGGGATCACTCCTACTGGGGCCCAGGGGACCACATTCGTGCTGGGGATAGCCCAGCCCGCTGTACTTATCTCTCTGGTCCCCAATAATCACCTTCAGCTGTCCATGTCCAAAGTAAGACTCAGTTTCCCCTACAGAGCACTACTGTCAGGAAGGCAGCCGGCATCAATAACCCCCCAACTGCCCATGCAGAAAGACCAAGCGCCCCTGCCCCCGCCCTGAATCCTGCTCAGCCTCCCTGCGACCCTTCTCATTCCCCAGGGGCCAGCCCGGGACACTCCCCTCAGCCTCGGCCTCCTGAGAACCAGCCCCTTCGCTGCCCGTGCAAGGCGGACCTCGGGGTTTCCCTGCGACCAAGTTCCTCCCACGGCCTGTGTGGCCGCTCCAGCCCCTCACACATCTTTGCTTTGCTCCCTGACTCCTGGCCACAGTGCTCCCCAATTACTGCCCCCCCCTCAGCTCCTCACTTAGGTGCTACAGATGGGCCCATCCCTCTTCCTGGACTCCAGAGCACTGAGCACAAGGTCGGGAGCAGCCCCTGAGCACTGGGAGGGTGGCCCACTCACCAGCCCCGCTCGAGTAGTAACTGAGGGATGCTCAGTGCAAAATGAGAGTGGCGGAAACTCCGTGGAAAAGTGACTGAGTGGAGGGAAAAAACCTCCCAGTGGTCCTGCGGGTCGGGTCAGGGCAGCCGGGCCCCCCAAAATACTTACACTGACACTCACCTTTCTGAAAAATCAGAGTCTATTAATTCTCTAGCCCGTTTTCTATCACTAAAAAGAAAAAAAAAAGATAGCATAGAAAGAAAACAAATTATTAGAACGGATTTATTTCACCAACACCTCGTTGCAATCTGTCGAACGCCCCAGCAAACATCCGAAACATTAAAGCCAGTCAAAATGATCACCGGTCCCCTCAACCCCACACGGGCCATCAGGGACGGTCCCGGGGCGAAATGAGCTCAACGCCTCTTCTGAGATTCACTGAGAAGAAGCAGCACCGAAGTTTCCATCCCTCTGGTGTGACCGTGGAATGGCGCCACGGGGTCTGAGGTGGCGCGAGGCCGGAGCATGTGAGCTTTGCACGGGAAGTCCTGGGTTCCACCCTGAAGCCACATGGTCCCCCGAGCACTGATGGAGAGAGCCCTGAGCACACAGCAGGGAGCACTGCCCGCCCCCAGCCTCCATCAACTACCCACTCACACTACCCGCAACAGAGCGTCTCACTCGGGCTGGAAGTAATCAAACCCTGGTCAGCTCCATGTGGGTGGGGTCCACACGGCAGCCGAGTCGTGGCTTTTCCTGCTCAAGTCTCTCCAAACAACGCAGAAAAACTCCAGGGACCATGAAAGCAAAGTGAGGCCGTGGATCCATTAGAGCTGGTCTAGCCACGGCCTCTCACGGGAAAATGACACGTGTGTCTGCGTATGAAACTGTGCCCTCTGACCTCACTGTATGTGGACACGCATGTATGTGCTTCTGAGGGCCTGTGCGGCTGAAGACACCTTACAGGTCTGTCCATCTACTATGCCGCCCCCCCAAGGAGATGCACATTCAACCGGCACTCCGAGTGCTCTCACTGGATCAACGATTACGTCCATCCAGGCGCTGCCACTGCAGCAGGCCACCAAGTACCAAGTAAAGCGACACAACAGGAGCAAAGGGACAGCTCAGAGGGCTGGAGAATGTGCACTTCACGCATACGAGCCCCAGCTTCGATCCCTGGCACCGCATGGTCCCCCGAGCACTGGGTAGGGAGTATCCCCCAAATAAATAAGCAAAAGAGTGACGAGAGAAAGTTTCAAGCCATTTCTCGTACTATTGTTCTTGTTATTATTTTTGGTCGAGGAAGGAATTCAGGAATGATGGGGAGAGGGAAGGGCATTTTACTGGAAAAGGTAAAACACGCTAAGGCTTTACCTTGGTATTGGAAGACGCATGGGGCAGAGCCACCAATACTGAGAGAGGGTTGATGTTGAGTGAATGAGGAACGAGGAGCACTAACTTAACCGCCTGGCATTTGAAAAAAAGAGAAAATCTGATGGGAGTTTTCATATATCCGGCTTAGTTTCCCGAGGGTCTTTTCCCCTTGTTGAGGCGCACAGTTCCGACATCTGCAAAGCTGCTGAGACCCCTCATCACACAGAGCCCGCCCTCTCCCGGAGCTGGACGAGGCCAGAGGGCCAGGGACAGATTCTTGGACTGCTGCGTTACCGCTGTTGTTTAAAAACGGTTGCCCCGGAGATGATTCACTACATCCACGACATGAAGTGACACAAAATAGATTTCAAAGAAAATGGAACTTGTTTATGATCAGACTGACATTCAAGACATGAGAGCAAGACAAAACACGACTTAAAAATATTTCTGAAGGGCGAGTGGCTGGAGAGACAGTGCAGGGGGCCGGGTGGGAGAGGCGTGTGCCACGCACTGGCCTACCGGGGTCTGAACCCCAGCACCCCATACGGTCTGCGTCTGCGGAAGCCGCCAGGAGTAAGCTCTGAGCACAGCCGGGTGTGACTCAAAAAAACAAAACAAAACCTTTATTCCCCCTTTTTAAACTAGTAACCAGCCGGAAGACGGCTCAGAGGGCTGAGCCCATGTGTGGCGTCTAGTAAGATCCATAACGCGACACAGTCCCCAGGACCACCGGAGTAAACCCCGAAGCACCAGTGGAGGGGCCTGGAGTGACAGGACTGAGGGCAGACCCGGGTTCCATCCCTGGCACTCCACTTGGCCCCCCAGAGCCCCGCCGGGGAGTGGTCCCGGAGCACAACTCCAGGATGAGTGGGATACGGCCAAAAAACAAACAAGCAAAACACAAAAAGAAAAGACCCCCAAAGCAAAAGCACCAGGGGGACAGGGAGTGGTCCCCAAACATTTACACACACATGGAAATCCACTGAATTGTGGTCTTCAACACACACCCACGTAAATTCATTGGTTCACAGTCATGAATACACACCTATGCCAATTCACCTATTTCTATCATTAAGGCACACCTATGAAAATTCACTGATTCACGGTCCTAAGTGCACACCTATATCGATTCACCAATTCGCATTCTTTTTTTTTTCTTTTTGGGTCACACCCAGCGATGCACAGGGGACTCCTGGCTCTGCACTCAGGAATTACCCTTGGCAGTGCTCAGGGGACCATAGGGGATTCTGGGATTTGAACCCGGGTTGGCTACGTGCAAGGCAAACTACGTGCCCTACCCGCTGTGCTATCGCTCCAGCCCCACCAATTCACATTCTTAATGCACACCTATGTCAATTCACTGATTCATGGCCGTGAGTGCACACCCATGTCAATGCATCGCTGTGCGCCCTTCATGCACACCCACGCAAGTTCATGGATTGGACTATCAATGCACACATTCCTGCAGTGAATTCACTGGCCGGATCACTAACGTACATCTCTGTCAATTCACTGGTTCACAGGCATCCACGCACTGCTGCGTGAACTCCTCGATCCAATCACGTGTCAACAACGCTGTAAACTCCTTGTTGCGTTCATTTAAGCACACAAATGCCTTGATTCAGTCACCGAGGCACAGCCCTGTAAATTCATCCACCCGCGGTCACTCACGCACCCACACTGACCCACGGACCCGGGCCACTCATGCACCCCTGCTGATCTATCAACCTGGGTCACCGGGCCCCGTCGGGTCCATTGACGTGGGTCATTCACGGTCCACCCACCCGGGTGGTTCGTGCACCCCGGTCGGCCCGGGGAGCCGAGGGCAGGCGCTTGCTTACCCTGGGACCCAGCCGGTGGCCTCGGCGATGTGCGTCTGCGTGACCATGGCGGGCGCGGGCGTGTAGGCGCTCCCAAGGAGGACGCTTCCAGATCCGGGGAGTCTCTGCGGTGTGCTTATGATCTGCAAGGCAGGGCGGTTACTGTGGGGGCGCCGGCGGCCAACGGGGAAAATGAACAAAGGAGGGAGGGGGGGGTCCCTGAGCGACAGAACCCGGCCAACCCGGGTTCGAGCCCCGAGCACCACTGGACGTAGCGCCCCTCCCCACCGCCCGGCTTCAAAAAATAACCAGCCCTCGTCCAGGGAGGTTGCTGGGCCCTCAGTGTCCACCTGGAACTGGGGCACTGGGGACTCACTGAGCTTTGGGAGACCCCCATGGTGGTACATGCCCAGGCGTCACCCACCTGGCCATCCTTGGGGGTGGCGCCTTTCCACTGCGGGCCACTCGCACCCCTGGCCCCCTGACTCCGGATGGTGGCGAGGTCCCCGCTGTCCAGCCACTACCCACCCCCCGGCTCTGCTCCCGCCCAGCCCCCACCAGCCCAAGCACCACTGCCCACCCGCCAGGTGCCTCAGGACCCACCGTCCAGCTGCGCCCGTCCCCCCACGCCTGCCCCAAGGGACCCAGGAGAGGCGCGGGTCCCCTGGACACTGAGCGCCAGAGTCTCGGCAGGCAGCAGGGACAGTGTCCAGTCCCTTGGCGGTGCACAGGCTCGGCCTGGACCCCTAGCCCGGGCCACCCCTGTGCATCAGTGCACAGAGACCTCGATCCCTGCAGGAAGCCCCTCTTGGGGGAAGGACTCAGGGATTAACGCTTCAAGTCACTAAAGACCCATCAGGGATGTTTTAAGGCAGAACAACACTGGGCCAGCGTGACGGGGCAGTGGGGAGGACATCTGCCTCGCGCTCGGGGACCCAGGTCCAGTCCCCAGCATCCTCTAGGGTCCCCCGAGCACCACCAGGAGTGATTCCTGAGTGCAGAGCCAGGAGGAACCCCTGAGCTTTGCCGGTTTGCCGGGTGGGGCCTTCACACTCTTACCCTCCACCACCCCCGCCACCAAAAAACGAAACAAAACAAAGTTTCTGGAAGGCTGGAGAGATGGTAACCGTGGCCAAGGCATTTGTCACTCTTGCAGCAGACCCCGATTCAACCAGAGTGGAGTCAGGAGCAGCCCCGCGCACCCTCACGTGGCCCCACCCCCAAAAGTTTCTTAATCTGCATAGCCAAATTGAAGTCCAAGTCTTACACTTTGCACCGGGCAAAGGGAACAAGCTTATATATTTATAATTGCAACACCCCCCCCCAAACACGTTAGCATATTTTGGGCAGTACTTTTATCAAAAAACAAAACAAAACAAACCAGTCATACTTTACTGAGTGAAGGAATGAGTGACATAAGATCGGGCTGACACACTATTCATTCTTTCGGGTTACCCGGTACAGGCTGATCTCTCTACTTCTGTAGTTTCAAAAATCTCCACAACACTAACACGGTTCGGCTGAAAGTCCCCGGTGAGAACAGCGGTGGTCTATCTATAACTCTTAAGTGCTAGCCCTTACGACAAAAGCAGTTACTCCATTTTTATTGCTTTCTGGTTTTCGTTTTGTTTGTTTTTTTGCTTTTTGGGGGTCACACCCGGCGATGCACTGGGATTACTCCTGGCTCTGCACTCAGGAATTATTCCTGGCGGTGCTCAGGGGACCATATGGGATGCTGGGAACCGAACCCAGGTCGGCCGAGTGCAAGGCAAATGCCCTCCCTGCTGTGCTATTGCTCCAGCCCCCTCTATTGCTTTTTGTCCACCAAAATGCTGGAGATTCATCCTCACCCAGATCAAACCGAGCCTGACTCCAGCTAAGTCCTTAAGTGGCATCATTTAACTGCTGCCCCCTTCCATACCGAACCAGAGAAAGGACTCCTCTGCATTCAAGATTATTATTATCATTATTTGGTTTGGGGGCCACACTGGGCAATGCTCTGCAGTCACTCCTGGCTCTGCACTCAGGAATCACGCCTGGGGGACCATAGGGGATGCCGGGGTGTGCAAGGCAAATATCCTACCTTCTGTACCATCTCTCTGGCTCCAACTAAATTATTAAGGCCCTGGGGGCTGGAGCGATAGCACAGCGGGGAGGGCATTTGCCTTGCATGTGGCTGACCCGGGTTCGATCCCCGGCATCCCATATGGTCCCCCAAGCATTGCCAGGAGCAATTCCTGAGTGCAGAGCCAGGAGTAACCCCTGAGCATCAATGGGTGTGACCCAAAAAGCAAAAAAAAAAAAAATTAAGGCCCAATGAACATGTAATTTCTCTTTTGGGGGGTGTGGGGAAGAGTTTTGGGGTCACACATAGTGATGCTCTGGGATCGAACTGGGGTCACCCACACTTAAGGCGGGGGCCTTCCTCCTGTGCCCTCTAGGCCAGCGTGACTGGGGCAAAGGTGGTCTCCACCACACACAAATGCTTCGGAGACCCAAGTTGAAAAATAAATACACGCAAAAGACAAAAACCTGCTGACAGATGTCTAGCGAGTTCCGAGTCTTCACGGCTCGCCAAGGACTCCTGAATCTGGCGTTCCGAGAGCTTGGGCAGGTTCAGGAGGGGATATGTCTGCACTCCGGACCCCCCCCCCCCCCCCCGCTTTCACTCCACCTCTCACCTCCGCCTCCGCCCCTCGGGGGAGAAGAGTGTGTGTGGGCCTGGCACGGGGAACCCAATAAATGTTCACACCCCGGAGGTGCTTGGGCCTCCTCCCAGCTTGGCCCAGAGGCCTCCGGACAGGCTCAGGAATCAGCCAGGATGCCAGGATCGAACCCGAGTTAGCAGCACTGCAGGCGAGGCAAGTACCTGACCCACGCGGCCATCTCTCCGACCCCTGAACAGAAACCCTTTCCACTGTCTCTGTTTTGCCCCCCCCCCCCCCCGCCGGCTCTGCTCAGGGCTCTCCCCTGGCTCTGGGGGCCCCACGTATGCCCAAGATCAACCCAGAGTGGGCCGTGAGCCAGGCCGGTGCTCTAACCCCCCTCCCAGAGCTCAGGCTCCTGGGGTTTTAAATGATGAAAAAGGAGCTTTTCTGGGATGGTAGCAAAAGAACAAGAGCAGGGGGCTTACCTTGCCGGGGACCCTAGATGGCCCCCAAACCCCGCCAGGAGTGATCCCTGAGCACAGAGCTAGGAGCAAACCCGAGCACTGCCAGGGAGGGCCCCCAAACAAAGCAGACAGCAGCTTTTCTGTTCTCTGAGGAGAGGGCTAAGGCCTTAGCCAGTCTCGCAGGCGGCCAACCCCGTTTCACCCCTGGCCCCCCATTTGGTACAACTCCCGGCCCCCCGCAAAAAAAAAAATATATTCTATAATATAAAGAACATGATTCTCGTTAATTACTGCATCAGAGAGACAAATACCCTGTCCCAGGACGCCGGTCAGCTTCAAAAACGGGAGTAATTGGCAGATCTTCTTTATTGGGTGGTGCCCGGCACCAGAGCCCAGGGGCACTCACCACACACACAGACACACACAGACACAGATACACAGACACACATAGACTCACACACAGACACAGACATACTCACACACAGACACAGACATACTCACACACAGACACATACTCACCTCCCATCCCATCTCACACACACACACAGACACACACACAGAAACAGACATACACATACATGCTCGCCTCCCATCTCACACACACAGCACATACACATAGACACACCACAAAGACACAGATACAGACATACACACTCACCTCCCATATCTCTCTCTCTGTCTGTCTGTCTGTCTGTCTGTCTGTCTGTCTCTCTCTCTCTCTCACACACACACACACACACACACACACACACACACACACACACAGAGCACTATACCACTGCGATGCAGCCAGCCCTAAAGTGAACTAGTCAGCGCTAATCAGTGACTCACTCTGGGAGCCGGAGTCTTCAAGAGACAATTCTCCCCCTCCTTACCCTTGCAGAGTATTAATCACCGCACTGCACTATGTCTGCACTACTTTATTACGAGGGAGGGCTTTCTCTCTTCGAGGAGTACTCAGGATTCAGTTCCTCTGAACTGAAAGGATCAAGGAGCACAGACTACAGGAAGAAAACAGGCAATAGAAATGAGTTCTCTCCACGAGAAAGACTGGAGAGATAGCACAGCAGGTAGGGCGTTTGCCTTGCACGCAGCTGACCCGGGTTCGATTCCTCCTTCCCTCTCAGAGAGCCCGACAAGCTACCGAGAGTATCCCGCCTGCACAGCAGAGCCTGGCAAGCTCCCCGTGGCATATTTGATATGCCTAAAACAGTACCAACAAGTCTCACCATGGAGACATTACTGGTGCCCGCTCGAGCAAATCGATGAGCAACGGGAAGACATTGCTACGTGCTCCATGAGAAATGACTTCGGCAGTGAACTGCCACATTCAAGTGTCTTATTCATTTGCTCATCTGCAGAGCTGAGCATTAAACCTGGGCCCTCTCGTATGCCCTCGAGACAAATTCTCTACTGGCCACATTCTCGCCTGCTTCTTCCTCCACAGGCTGCCCTCTCCGTGGACAGTCCCCGCCAAGAGCGGTCAGCAGCACTGCCTTCCTTTCAGGAGTCTGGATCCAAAGAAATCCACACACACCCCTTCTGGGCTGGAGAGGTAACATGGGGTGAAGGCGCTCGCTCACACTGACAGGTTCCAGGCCCGACACCGTGATCTGTCCCAGAGCTCTGTAGGGGTCACTCCTGAGACAGAGCCAGGGACAGCTCCTGGGCACTGTGGGGTGCGGCCTCTGAACACAAAGCAAATGAAAGAAAGAAAACAGAAGGGGCTGGAGTGATAGCACAGCCGGGAGGGTGTTTGCCTTGCATGTGGCCAACACTGATTCGATCCCAGCATCCCATATGGTCCCCCGAGCACTGCTAGGAGTGATTCCTGAGTGAAGAGCCAGGAGCAAGCCCTGAGCATCACTGGGTGTGACCCCCTGGCCCCCCCCCCAAAAAAAAAGAAGAAAAAAGAGAAGAGGAAAATAAGAAGAAAATGTCTTGGTTCTTTTTGCCTGCCTTTTCGGTGCTGACAGAGTCATGGAGGGTGTGTGTGTGTGTGTCTGTGTGTGTGTGCGCACGTGTGTGTGTGTGTCTTACTCCACCCAAGATGCCTACAGGAGGTTCCTGAATCAACGTACAAGGAATCCCAACCCACCAGGCCACACAGCAAGAGACAGGGGGTGTGGGGGTGATGTAGGGGCAGGAAAGAGCAGGAGGCTGTGGTTTGGGGGGTTGGGAGGCACATGCAGACACCCTGAAGAAGGAAGAATGAGCAAAGACAATAAAGACGATACAGGTGAGGGTCAGACATAGTTCTCCGCCCACGAGACAGCCCGGCCTCACACGTCACCCCTGGGGAGTGAGCACCCAGCTCACAGGCTGCTGAGCCCTAAATATGGGGGCCCGCGGAGGAGGGATACTAGGGGTGCCACTCTCCTCTCTCTTCCCCTCTTCTCTCTCTCTCTCTCTCTCTCTCTCTCTCTCTCTCCATCCAGCGATGCTCAGGGGCTCCTCCTGGCTCTGCACTCAGGAATTACTCCTGGCAGTGCTTGGGGAACCATACGGGATGCTGGGATTCAAACCCGGGTCGGCCGGCCACATACGAGGCAAACTCCCTACCCGCTGTGCTATTGCTCCAGCCCCCCATTTCTCTCCCTCCCCCTCCCCCTCCCCCTCTCTCAAACCAATCAAGCCACAGCACCACCTGCTGGCAGCGGCGCAGTAGCTCAACCCCCTTCCCATAGCCGGAGAGATGAAAACGTTCTATACATACACACACAAAACAATTTGAAATTTGGGGCCCGGGAGAGGGTAGGAGCAGCCAGGGCTCACCTCCAGCTCAGTCGCCAGGAGTAACCCCTGAGCACTGAGCCCGGAGTGTGGCCCCAAGACAAAAAATCGCAAAACAGAAGTAGAAAGGAGCAGTCAAGGCCTACCAACGAAAATTCCAGAAAAAACAAACAAAAACACCCACCAGGGCAGTCAGATCCCTTAAGGGCTCACGATGCCGCAAGAGAGCACAACTTACTAGAATCCAGGCTCAGAGACGCAGAAGATTTTATCTCCCTGGGGACAGAGTTCGTATTCTTCCAAGAAACTCAGTGGGGGCAGGAAAGTCAAGGGCCAGGAAAGGGAGGTGGAAGCTTTAAATAAGAAAAGAGTCGCAGGGCTCCGGAAAGAGCCCAGGACCCTCATTTGCTTACAAATGGACAGTGAGTGAAACCGCATTCGCTGAGGCCCAGGGACACACACAGAACGATTGTGCTCATTAGTGGGATATAAAAATACAGGTCTGAGATAATCCCCAAGGACATCGGGAACAAGGGCCTGGAGGGCTGTTCCAGGGTTGGAACCCGCCTCGGGGGCTGGGGGGAGGGGAAGGGCAGCCGGGACAGAGAAGAGACCCACTGGTGGTGAGAGTTGGAAATGGTCACTCTGGGTAAGAACTGCCTGCTGGACTCAGGTACTCAGGACCCGTCCTACGATCCATAGTGCCCGGAAGGAGAGAGAAAGAGTATAAAAGTGTCCGCCAGAGAGGCAGGCTGGTTGGGGGAGGGGGGTGGGGGGCAGGAGGGATGGATACTGGGGGCATCGGTGGTGGAGAATGTTCAGAGGTGGAGGGAGGGTGTGACTGGAACATTGTAGGAGTGAAAAAACCTGACCATAAACAACTTGATAACGAGAATCAGGATCACGAGGCTGGGGGGGAGGGGGGAGAAGAAGCTCCCGGACCTCCAGGACCCCACCCGGGCAATCCCCAAAGCTGACGGGGGCCGCTCCTGGTACCATCCCGGGTCCCCCAAGCCCTGCTGGGCGTGATCCCTGAGCACAGCCACGTATAGGCACAAAACCCAAAATAATTTTTTTCTCCAATGCTGGAATGTCCAGGGCTGGGGAGAGAGAGGAGCAGGGAGGGAGGGTGCTTGCCTAGTGAACGGCTGGCGGGGGGGGGGGTTGATCCCCGGCCCCCCAGGGCCCCCCTCAAGCCCCATCAGGTGTAATTCCTGAGAGCAGAGCCCGAGTAACCCCTGAGCATCACTGGGCGTGGCCCAAGGCCCCGACCCCCGCCCCAGGGGAAAAACCCAGTAAGAAAACAGACAAACCAAAACCCCCAAAATACTTGGAATGGTCAGAGACCAAAGAGTATGGGAGAGGACGGTCTGTTTGGGGGCCACAGCCAATGCTCAGAGCGCACTCCTGGGGTGCTCGGGGACCAGGTGGAGAGTCAGGGATTAAGCCCAGGTCAGCTGCGTGCAGGGCCGGGGCCCAGCCTTGCACTCTGGCCACAGTCCCTGCTCTGACATACCTGAAATACCCCGAGATTAAAACCTGCCAAGCAAGAACACTCTGCTGGAGATTCCTTCAGATAAGAGTCCAGTCAGGGAAGGAGAAAGGGAGGGAGAAGACACCCAGGAGATGCGGCCATGAAAGATGCCTGCAGGGACGTGGAGATGGCCGGAGGGACACGGCAGCCACCTGCCAGAGCCCGAATCCCCGAGGCCGAGCAGGGTTCCCCAGAGCCCCGCCAGGGACCACTGAACACAGGGGCAGGGACAGCTCCCAAGTCTGAGCCAATGAGGTTTGGGGTTTTGGGGCCACACCTGGCAGTGCTCAGTGCTTGCTCCTGGCAGGGTCGGGAGACCAAAGTGGTGCTGGGGATGGAACCCAGGTCAGCCGCATGCAAAGCAAGCGCCCGACTAGCTTCTCAGCAGTCTGTCAAGGCCAGCGGGTAAAGCAAACCCAGGTCCGATCCCTGGCTCCACACATGGTGCCTGAAGCAATCAAGGAGTGATCCCTGAGCAGGGGGCCAGGAGTGAGCTCTGAGCACTGGCAGGGAAGGAGGCAGGGTGGGAAGGGAGGAAGGGAGGGAGGGAGGGAGGGAGGGAGGAAGGAAGGGAGGAAGGGAGGAAGGAAGGAAGGAAGGAAGGAAGGAAGGAAGGAAGGAAGGAAGGAAGGAAGGAAGGAAGGGAGGGAGGGAGGGAGGGAGGGAGGGAGGTGGGGAGGGGGGGAGGGAGGAAGGGAGGAAGGAAGGAAGGAAGGGAGGGAGGGAGGGAGGGGGGAGGGGGGAAGGAGGAAGGAGGGAAGGAGGAATGAAGGAAGAAAAGGGAGGGAGGGCAGGAGGGAAGGAGGAAGGGAAGGGAAAGAAGGGAGGGAGGGCGGGCGTGCGTGCTCTTCACATGAGTCCCAACTAACGGGCCGGGCGTAGCTGCGCTCAGCGCACACGTCTCCACATGCACACGTCTCCACATGCACACCTGTCCACGTGTCTCCCATGTGCTGCCCAGAAAGGCCTGAGGCGCCCGCGCTCACGGCCAGTCTCTGGAGACGCGTCCCAGTGCCAGGAGCGAGCGGGGCCACTCACCTGAGGAGCCACATTCCTCGCATGCCTAAGTGAAGGGGTCAGCCCGGGGCTGGAGCGCGGCCGGGAAGGCACAGTCCTCAACTGACCCAGAAAAATGCCAAAAGTCCGAGGAGCCTCCGGGGCCGGCGGGACGGAAAGGGGGCTGGGAGGAAGGGCCGTCTCGGGACCCCTGTGCTTAACAGAGGGACGAGCCTGATGGGCCGACCCACGCCTCAGTGCTCCAGGTCCCTCGGGCATGCCCCGGCCACGAAGGTCGGCGCTGAAGTGTCTCCGCAATTCTGCTCACCGTAGGGAAGCATTTGGGTCAGGGACTGATTGAGCCACTTGTTTATCAATAAGCAACCAACCTCACTTATAAGTAAACTTTATATATGTATATGAATATATATGAATATATTAAATATCCCATTGTTCATCGAATATTAAATGAAAATATATTAAAACAAATACATAAGGGGCTGGAGCAATAGCACAGCAGGTAGGGCATTTGCCTTGCACGCGGCCGACCTGGGTTCGAATCCCAGCATCTCATATGGTCCCCTGAGCACAGCCAGGAGTAATTCCTGAGTGCAGAACCAGGAGTAACCCCTGAGCATTGCTGGGTGTGACCCAAAAAGAAAAAAAAACCACACACACACAAACACAAACCTCGTTTATAAATAAACCTTCCCTTGCTCCGGAAAGGGGTACGGGCTGGAGAGACAGAACAGTTCAGGCCCTTTGCCTTGCACGAGGCAGACCTGGGTTCGATCCTCAGCAGCACGGTGGGGTTCCCCATGCACCCCCAGAAGGGATGCCCGAGCACAGAGCCAGACTGACTGGGGCCCCCAGACTGAACCAAACCAACAACGGTGACAAAAAAGTGACACAGGCGCTGTGACATCATTAATGAACGCCCCCAGAGAAACCACTATCTTTCCCATTTCAGCTGCTAAGGAAAAGATAAAATGGGGGTCACCACCCGTCAGTGAGAGTTTCAAAGAAACCGCTCCAGGGAGATGAACTCTTGGTCATATTCAACTCAGGAGTATGGGCACAGAAAGGCAAATTCCTTGCACACAGTAGGCCCAGGTTTGATCCTCGGCATCCCATATGGTCCCCTGAGTACTGCCACGAGTAATTCCCGGACACTGAGCCAGGAGTAAGCCCTGAGCATCACTGGGTGTGGCCCCAAGGTCTAAATAAATAAACAGCTTTCCCCAGGAGTGCTTAAGACAGACCAAGGACATAATTCTACAGGACAGAACGCCTTCCATGGGTGAGGCCCCGGGTTCCACCCCTGGTATCAGAAAATAAAAAAAATAAATAAACAAAGAGAGGAAGTGCCTGACAGAAATGAAGTAGCACTTTCGCGCTAATGTCTTTAGTCTAAGCCTCGGAATCCAAGACAGGACGATTTTCTTACCATTTGGGGTCCAACATTCACATTGATTGGTCCTAAGGTTTTGGGTAAAATCTTTGTTGGTGAATTGGTGCTGGAAACTGGAAACGCAACAAAGGAAATGTTACCTGCAAAGACACAAGGGGACATCCGGTTATGGGGGCAAGTTCCTGGCCCCCCGGGTGAGCCCGTAATCCGCGGTGCGGAACCCGAGAAAACAAACGGTTCCATCATGCTCACTTATTAGGCTGGGATGTCAGAGGTGTGTGTGTGTGTGTGTGTGTGTGTGTGTGTAATGCTGGGATGTCAGGGGTGTGTATGTGTGTGTGTGTACGCAGTGCGGAACCCGAGAAAACATCTTGCTCACAATAAAGGCTGGGATGTCAGGTGTGTGTGTATGTGTGTGTGTGTGTGTGTGTGTGTGTGTGTGTGTGTTTTGAGTTGAAACATACAGAGCTTTAATATCATCCTGGAAACAAAGAAGAAAAATCAAATGAAATGGAAAAACATGTATGTCTGAGGGCTGCAGAGGGAGTTCAATGGGCTGAGCTCAGGTGAACATGCTTGGCATGCAGCAGGCCCGAGTTCAAGCCCTGGCATCACGCGCACGCGCGCGCACACACACACACACACACACACACAAGTGCGCTCTGCCAATCAGAAAGTCTTGTTGGTTTGTTTTGTTTGGGGGCCATAGCTGGAGGTCCTCAGGGTTCACCCTGGCGGGGCTCAGGAGGGGCATAGGGGGAGTTGGAGATTGAACCCAGAGGGCCACATGCAAGGCAAGTGCCCTGTCCACTGTCCCATTGCTCAGGCCTCCACCAGAAAGGCTTTATGGGACAACACTAAACGGTCACGCTCCAAGGGAATGTGCTGAAAACACTGACAAACTAGGATGCCACCGTGTCTTCGAGGCCGGATTCTGGGATCCTCGTGGGGAACTGATTTCAATCCCGGAAATCCCACGGGAGAGGCCGGCGGTCACGCCCCAGCAGGAGCGAAGCAGTGCTTTTCTGAACTGCTGTCAACTCTCTACCGCCCGGCAAACCTCAGCTCCTCCCAGTTCTCTTACTAGAAGAGAACTGAGACCCTCATGGTTCGGGGACGGGACTCGGGGTGCGGGGGGTGGCCCCAGCACTGCAGAGTCTCACGGCAATAAAATAAAAAGAGACAGTAAGCCAACGCAACCGAAAACTGACAAGGCGGCCACTTACGGGGGTGGCCTTCAGTACAGGAGCACCAAGGCCACTCCAGCCTCCTCCTCTCAGCGCCCACCCGTCTGAGGTGCTCCTCAGCCCCTCTCAGCATCCTTCCCCGGGCAGGGGGTCACGACCCTTTCCTGACTGGGAATGCACTGGAGGTGTCTGTCACCTCACTATGCCGACCGGCATTCTCTCCCTCTGCCCACTCATCTCCCTGAGCTCCATGTAGGGCACACGCATGTGCGTGAGTGTCTGGGAATAGAACTTAGGACCTTATGTGTGTTTGTGTGTTCGGGTGTAGTGCCAAGGAATGGAACCCAGGACCTGTGTGTGTGTGTATGTGTGTGTGTGTGTGTGTGTGTGCGTTGGGGACGGAACCCAGTACCTCTGTGTGTGTGTGTGTGTGTGTGTGTGTGTGTGTGCGTGTGTGCATGTGTGTATGTGGTACTGGCACCTCGCCGGCACCAAGCATCCCCCCGACACCCCATCGGAGACCCGCTCTCCAAGGTGCTCATGCCCTGGGCCCCGTCTGCTCTGCAGCTGCTGCTCCTTCTCGGCCTTGGTCTGGGCGTAAGCCTGAGCCCCGGGATGACCCTCACACACCCCGTGAGAAGCCCGGAGAGTCAGGCCCCCTGCTCAGTCCCCCCCACTCCCCCTGCAGTCTGGTGTCTCCTTCCTCACGCAGCTGCCACGGGCTGACTCGGGGACGCGCTCAGCTCGGGGCTGGGTCCAGCTCCCCGGAACTCGGCACGACTCTCTCCCCGGCCTTAAAATTCACTTGAGGGAAATCAGTGTGTGTGTGTGTGTGTGTGTGTGTGTGTGTGTGTGTGTGTGTGTGTGTGTGTGTGTGTGTACACACGGGGTGGGGGGGCGTTGGAACCCAGAATTTCACAAATGCAAGGCAGGCACAGTACCAAGAGCCAGATCAGATCAGCGCGTGCGCGCACACGTGTGTGTGTGTTTGTGTGTACACTGGGGATGGAACCCAGAATCTCACAAATGCAAGGCAGGCGCCGTACCAACAAGCCAGGACTCCAGCCCGGCAGGAATTCCCTGAAAATCCCCGCTGCGTCCCTCCAACTGCGGGCCTCGGCCCTTGCCTCCTCTCGGCACACGAACAAGCATTCTCTCTCCCACCCTGAACCCGACACTGGGCTTCCCCGTGCACAGCCCTCTGACCGCCGGCTCACGGCTCTTCCCTGCCACAGCAAAGCGGGTAAAACCTCCCAGCAAGGTCGGACTCCACTTCCCCTGGGTTTTTTTGAAGCCACTCGGACCCGCGCTTTCCTGTCCCCACGACTTTTCAGAGCGAGCTCTGAGCTCTTCTCAAGGTGCCATTTCCCAGGAGCACAATTCCTGGGTCAATTCTCAGCCGTTCAATGCCTTGACCCAATCAGCTGCGCTTGGTACTTTCTAGATCCCGCCTTCTTTTGGGACACTCTTCCACTGGCCTGCGACCCAACATTATCTTTTAGTTCTAGCCCATTGACTCCTCCTATGTAAGAATGCTCCAGGGGGCCAAAGAGATAGTACAGTGGGTAGGGCATTCATTGGCCTTGCACCAGGCTGATCCGAGTTCCATCCCCAGACAGTATGGTGGGCAGGGTGCTTGCCTTGCACACGGCTGAGCGAGTCCTGAGCTCAGAGCCAGGAGTAACTCCTGAGCGTCGCAGGGCCCAAAAGCAAAACACAAAATCTGGGGCCGCAGGGATAGTAGAGCAGGGAGGGCACTTGCCTTGCACACGGCTGACCCGGGTTAGATCTCTGGCATCCCCTATGGTCCCTGGAGCACTGCCAGGAGTGATCCCTGAGTGCAGAGCCAGGAGTAAGCCCCGGGCATTGACACGTGCGGCCCCAAACAAAAAGCCAAACGAACAAACAAAACATTTTCCAGAGCCCCTAGGTTGGGTACCCCAATCCTTTCCCTGCCATCTCCTCTCAAGGCCGAGCTCCGTGGGCACCGGGCACGTGTCCCCGGACGAAAGATAAGGCTCCGCTAACCGGCTGCCATCTCTCCGCCCCCCCTTATGGCGTGTGCTGGACACGGGCAATTCCAGGGCATCATTCCGGGCCCTTCTCGTCCACCCAGAAGCCTCCGCCCCTACATCACTCTCTTCATCTCAGCACGGGAGGCGCCTTCCTCAACGCTGCAGACCACAAGGGGGGAAAATACCACCGAGTCCTCCGTTCCCAACGTTCAGCTCACAGACGCTGTCAGGGGGCGCGGGGGTGCGTGGTGGGTGGTCCAGGACCCGCCGCGCTCACGGAGGCGCGGGGGCCTCACAGCCCCTCAGCGCCCGCCCCTGCACCTCTTGTTGGCCACATCTTTAAAGCAGAGCCTGGGGGCCGGGGAGGTAGCACAGTGGGTAAGGCGCTTGCCTTGCATGTGGCCGGCTCTGGTTGGATCCCTGGTACCGCCTCTGGTCTCCCAAGCACCACTAGGAGTGATCCCTGAGCACCGAGCCCGGAGGAAGCCCTGAGCACCGCCAGGTGTGACCTACAAATAAAGAAAATTTCAAAACAGTCGATTCATTGGGGACCAGTACAGCGGGGAGGGTGTGTGCCTTGCACGCGCCTGACCCCGGGTTCAATCCCCGGCATCCCATAGGGTCCCCCGGGCACCAACAGGAGTAACTCCTGGGGGCAGAGTCAGGAGTAACAACCCCTGAGCATCACCAGATATGGCCCAACACACGAACAACGGAACAAGCGCCCAGCTGACCCCCACTGATTTCAAACGGATGACCCAGACGCAAGGTCTCCTTAAAACGGATTCTCCATTGCGGCTGCGGGAAAACTTAAAACAATTTCTTCTTCTTCTATTTTTTCGTTTATTTTTCCTTTTTTTTGCTAGTTTTGGGCCACACCCAGCAATGCACAGGGGTCACTCCTGGCTCTGTGTTCAGGAATCACTCCTGGCGGTGGCCCATATAGGATTCCGGGAATTGAACCCAGGTCAGCCGCATACAAGGCAAACGCCCTCCCCGCTGTGCTATCGCCCTGGCCCAAACTTAAACAATTTCGTTTCTGAAAGGGGTCCCCGTTACCCTCCTCCAGGGCCCCCTTCTCTGCAGCCAGAGTCCCAGCGAGGACCTCTGACCCCTCCTCTGTCCCCTGCCGGCACCCCCGAGGCCCCCCCCGCCCATCCTGGCCATGCAAGCCAGTCTCCCCCATGGCTCTGGCCTTGCAAGTTCCCCCCCACCTCAGACCCCCCCTCATCTAAGAGCCCGCTGCCCCGCTGTCCCCCCAGTCCCGGCTGAGCTGTCACTGCCTGAGGCCCCAGCCCCCGCTGGGAACGCTCACCCCGGCATCCGCCCTGCAGGCGTGCACGGAGCATTCTAGTGCGGGGCCCGGCGGCCCTCAGAAGCCGGCACCTCGCTCCCTGCTGTGTGGCCAGCACCCGGGCCAGTTCGGGGACACAGCAGAGCAGCACGGGGGTCTGTGTGGCGTGTGCACGGAGGGATGAAGGACTCACACAAGCGGACGACACGGACTCGCCAGGTCAGAGAACGCAGCGTGGCCCTCCCACCCCCCGCCCTGCTGCGAGCTCAGGGGGCCGCCCTGGCACGGTCCGGCCTAGCTACGATACTAAGACACAGGCAGAAGCCCTCCTTCCCCCCTTCCGCACACGTCCACAGACCACCGCTCTCTGCGCGGCTTTTTTTTTTTTTTTTGCTTTTTGGGTCACACCTGGCGATGCACAGGGGTTACTCCTGGCTCTGCACTCAGGAATTACTCCTGGCGGTGCTCAGGAGACCCTATGGGATGCTGGGGATCGAACCCGGGTCGGCCGTGTGCAAGGCAAACGCCCTACCCGCTGTGCTATCGCTCCAGCCCCATCTGCAGCTTTTTCTTAATACCATTATCCACTTCCGAACCCATGTAAGCTGGCGTGGCTTTAATATTCATTATTTTTACTCATTTTCTTTTTTTTTTTTGCTCTGGGAACCACATCTGTGGTGCTCCGGCCTACTCCTGCCTCTGTGCTCAGGGTTCACTCCTGGCAGTGCTCGGGGAATGCTGAGATGGACCCCAGGTATGCAAGGCAAAGGTCCTCCCTCCCCTTGCTCCAGCCCCTCAACCTTTATTTTATTAGCTGCTAAGCAGAAAGTTCCTTTTACGTCCCAGCAGTTTACTGCATTGTAGAGTAATGAAAAAGCTTTTATTTTATTTATTTGTTTATTTATTTTTTGCTTTTTGGGTCACACCTGGCGATGCACAGGGATTACTCCTGACTTTGCACTCAGTAATTACTCCTGGCAGTGCTCAGGGGACCATATGGGATGCTGGGATTCGAACCTGGATTGGCCGCGTGCAAGGCAAACGCCCTACCCGCTGTGCTATCACTCCAGCCCCTGAAAAGCTTTTAATGCTACAAACATTAACTACAGATCTCTATTCCAGTCACCCCCAGGGCTGTGCGTCTGTCGGGGTCCACGGCTGCACCAAGGGGCTGAGGCCCTTGACCTCCGACCTCCCTTCAGAGCGGGCACGCGCATACTCGCACCTCGCCGAGAGCCTGCGGGGGCCGGTAGGGCACCCTGACTTTGCTCAGGCTTGGGCACGCCAACAGTGTTCACCGTGTCTCCTCTGAAAGGCATCGAAGGGCCAGAGAGGGTGCTCGGTCCCTGGCACTGCAGGGAGGCGTGGTGGAGAGCCCTGAGCACTGAGCCCTGGGTCCTGGCAGGGACATCTGGCCCGCTTGGCCAAGACAACTGGGAGTGGCCCAGGGGCTCCTGGGACTGCTTGGGAGGTCCCCGGAAAGATGAGAGTAAAATGCAGTGAAAGCCACCCCAGGTTCCCTGCCTGGGCACTAAGCCCATCTTTCTGTTCAAAAAAAAAAAAGAAAAAATATTTTTAGGGGCGGGAGAGAGAGCGGAGCAGGCTGGGTGTCTGCCCGGCTGGCTGGCACACAGCCTACTGGGGTAAGCTCCCCGGCGCCCCATACGGTCCCCTCAAACCCGCCTGGGTGCAGAGCCGAGAGAGAGCCTGGAGCACCGCCAGGTGTGGTGCCAAAACAAAAACACAAACAAAAAAATTTTAACTAAAAAAACATAAATTAGGGGCTGGAGCGATAGTATAGTGAGGAAGGTGTTTGCCTTGCATGCGGCCGACCCGGGTTCGATTCCCAGCGCCCCAGCTGGTCCCCCGAGCACCGCCAGGAGTCATTCCTGAGTGCAGAGCCAGGAGTAACCCCTGAGCATCGCTGGGTGTGACCCAAAAAGAAAATAAATTAAAAATCAAAAATAAATAAATAAATAAAAACCACGTCCTTCCTTTTCAAGTTCTCCCTCTCCTCCTCATGGCTGCAGGTGTGGGGGTCTCACGCGCCTCCAGCTCCAGTGCTGGGAACACTGCGGGTGACATTTGGCCACGGGGCTCACATGGGTCCATACACGCTCGCCAGACAGCACACTCGGAGCTGAGGCACATGCTATAGTGGCGGTGTTTGCCGGGGCGTCCGGGGCGCTCACAAGTCACTCCCGCCTGCCTCCCAGCCATGCAGGGGGCCCATTTTCTCTGCCGTGGTGCCCGCTAGGGGTGGCTGTGGTCAGGCTGGACACTGCTCACAGCACTGGGGAGCTCAGGCAGCAGAGCTGCAAAGACCACGGCTGGCGCATGTGGGGGCACTGGGGATTGAACTCATGACCATGCGTTCACAAAGCGGATGGATGTTCTATTTCACCGTGCGGATGCTCTAAGTCTCTGCTCTAGTCTAATGGTCCGAGCCTGTCTTGGTTTTCTTAGATAATCTTGAAATATTAAAAGAATAGCCTATCTGCTGCAATTTTAAGCTTGATATGACTTAATTTGTAGGGGGAAGCTGGGGGGAGGGGAGATAAGCTACACCTGGCAGTGGGGGGGTCACTCCCTGCTGGGTGCTTTGGTGCTTGGGCTACCAGGTGATAGGTGCTGGGGACCGAATCTGGGGCTCTCATGTACAAGGCATGCCCTGCACCCCTTAGAGTTATCTCCTCGCCCCACTTTACGTACTTTCAAAAAAGGTAATTAATTTCAAAGTTCTCTCCCGTTATGACTCTGGGTCCTACTTAAAAAAAAAAAAGATGAAGCTCCCTGGGACAGAAGGAGAGGTTGTGCAGCCGGCAGACGCCTGCTCTGCACAGGGCCGATCACTCTCAATACCTGAGAACCACCGAGTGTGACCCCAAACCAAAACCAAGCAAAAGCTATGCAGTTCTTATCTCCAAGGGTTTGTTTCCAGCTGGCGACACCCTTCCTTGAAATCACCATTCGAACATCCTGAGAGTATCTTAAATACCCCTCGTGCTTTCTTACCAGATTTTAATGCCTTTTTTTTTTTTCTTTTTTGGGTCACACTGGCGATGCTCAGGGGTTATTCCTGGCTCTGCACTCAGGAATTACTCCTGGCAATGCTCAGGGGACCATATGGGATACCGGGAATCGAACCCGGGTCGGCCACGTGCAAGGCGAACGCCCTCCCCGCTGTGCTATCGCTCCAGCCCCGAGACTTGAATGCCTTTTCAAGGCCACGAGCCCTCTGGAAAGTGTCTGATGTAAGCTGGGTTAGACCAGCATCCCAGTGGCGACGTGGCTCGGAGGTGATGCCACGCTTGGCGTGCCCGAGGCCTCAGCTTTGCTCCCTGATGCGAAAAACGGGGAAAGCACCGTCCCCCACCCCCACCTCCCAGATCACTCCTCTCGGGAAATCATGGCCTGCTCCCGCTCCCGCTCCCCAGCAGGGAGATAAATGTTCCCCTGACCGACCACTCCGTTGGAATCCACAGCTGCCTTTCTCTTTCCAGGACAGAGAATAGAACTGCCTTCCTATTGCCTATTTATGGGCCAGGATCACCTGACTTTACTCATTATTAATATTTCCGGGGCTGGAGCAATAGCACAGCAGGTAGGGTTCTGCACGCGGCCGACCTGGGTGCAATCCCGGCATCCCGTATGGTCCCAAGCACCACCAGGATTAATTCCTGAGTGCAGAGTTGGGAATAACCCCTGAGCATCCCTGGGTGTGACCAAAAACAAACAAAAAAATTCCACGAAGCAATGAGCAGTCGTGAATTTCTTCCCTTCTGAGACCACACTTTTGGCCACTGGAGCGTGACAGTTGTCATGGGCCATTGGCTGGTGTCCAGTACAGGCCTAATGAGGCCTCATCACAGCTCCTGCTGCAACGGGCTGATGGTGAGTTAAGCGTGACGGTCGCGCAACCCACAACTCGACAGAATGGCCCGGGAGAAGTGATGGCGGGATTCGGCACATCATGGCCTTTATGTGAAGAGCTGGGGGACGATCGATGGGAGGCCTGATCTTCTTAAATGAAACAAGTGAAATTAAATAAAATGAGCCACTCAGGGGGCTGGAGCAATAGCACAGCGGGCAGGGCATTTGCCTTGCATGCGGCCAACCCGGGTTCGATTCCCAGCATCCCATATGGTCCCCTGAGCACTGCCAGGGGTAGTTCCTGAGTGCAGAGCCAGGAGTAATCCCTGTGCATCGCCAGGTGTGACCCAAAAAGAGAAAAAAAAAATTAGCCACTCATAATTTACCTGGAATCACATCCCACTGGAAACACCAAATTGTGAGGTAAGGACAAACAGCCTGTCTTTTTAATTTTGTTTTGATTTGGGCCACACCCTGCAGTGCTCCGGGCTGACTCCTGGCTCTGTGCTCAGGGATCACTCCTGGCAGGGACTTGGGGAACCAAATTGAGGTGCCAGGGATCAAACCTGGGCCAAGGGCAGGAAAAGCAGGTGTCCTACCAGCGTCCTTCACGTTCATGCTAAAACAACCTCAGAGCTTTTATCTTTTTGTAATCTTGATTTCTGCACCACATTCAAAAATACTTGGGGTCCATGGCCTGGTGCTCGGGGGACCATCTGGTGCCCGGGCCTGAATGTAGAAGCCCCACCTGCAGGGCCATCTCCCTGGCCCTGGACGCTGTTTTCATTCATGTTGTAATGGCTGGCATCTTGAGTACTAAAGGGCTTGCCCTACCTGTCCACTGTAAGTCAGGTTCCTCTCTCTTACATTTCAAAGTGCCTCAGACGAAAAAGCCACAGGCCACCAGCATCTCCTAACCCTGTTCCTGGAGAGACACACTACTGAAAACGAAACAGACCCAAGTTCCTAACAGTCCAAAGAGTAAGAGCTAGAGACACTTCTAGGCTGGGCACCTCTAGCAGAGACCACGCAGTCGAGAGGGCAGAGATGACTAGAAAAGAAAGAGACCAAGGGGCCAGAGAGATGGTTCAGTGGGTAGGGCACTGGCCTAGCACACGGCCAACCTGGGTTTGAGCACTGCAGGGTCTGGCCCCAAATCAAAACATAAAATTAAAAATTGAAGGAAGTGACAGTAACTACAAGGCACACACACGCACATGCGCACGCACACACACACATACACACACACACACACACACACACACACACACACACGTCCTGAGCATCCCTGGGTGTGGCCCCAAACCAAGCAAACAAGAAAGATCCAGGTGACCAGACTGTTAAGGGCCATTTGCCTTGCATGCTGCCAGCTCCACTTCCATCCCCGCCGCCACACATGGTCCCCTGGACCCCACCAGGAGTGGCCCTGGGCCCTTGGCCAGTGCTCCCTCCATGGACTATGTCCACAGGCTCCCCCCATGGCGTGACCAAGCGTGGCCGCAGAAGCCCGAGGCTCTGCAGCCGTCAGGAGCCCCCACCTGTCCCGCCACGTCAGAACCGTTCCCCCAGCCGGGGAGGGCTCTAGAGGTGGTCTCTCCAGCCCAGCTCCAGACCACGGCTAGAAGGACACGGCCACCAACCTGCCCCCCTGCCCCCCTGCCCAGTCCTTTCAGCGTCAGATCCGCTTTACAGGCTGAGCAGAAACTTTTTACGTTGCGGGGGGGGGGGGGGGGGGGAAGGTGGTCTACCTTTGGAAACGAGGTGCTGATGTCCCTGGCTCAGCGGTCAGGGCCCTGCATGCAATGCCCGTGCTCCAGCCCTGACACGCTCATCTCTTAAACTTCTGAATTCCGGCCCCCGTGTCTAGACTGTTACCGCTGTCTGGACAGCAGCCCCCCGCCTCCCCCCCCCCAAGCGACAGAGGCCGCTGAGTCTCTTCTTTCCTCTCTGTGTTTCCGAGCACCTGCCCCGAAGCCCGCATCTCTCGGAAGGCCCGCTCAGCACCTGCCCCTGTCGGGCCCTGTCTTAGCTGATCAAACATCCTCCCGTCTTTCTCTAATGCCCTGCTCCTCGCTGAGGGAGCCTTTCCTTTCTTTCTCTTCCTCATCTCTTTCCCACAGCTTGGCGAGAACGCCTAGTCGGAGACACGGGCCAAGTAGCACGGAAGAGGTTTCCCAGGTGTCCTCGGACACACGTGGCACCTGCCCTCTCCCACAGTTTCCCAGAAGCCCCTGCTGCTCCTTTTTTTGGCGGGGGGGGGGGGACATTTTGGGTCACAGCTAGTGATGCTCAAGGGTTACTCCTGGCTCTGCACTCAGGAATGACTCCCGGCGGTGCTCGGGGGACCACATGGGATGCCGGGAATCGAACCTGGGTTGGCAGCATGCAAGGCAAATGCCCTACTACCCGCTGTGCTATCGCTCCAGCCCCACGCCTGCTTCTTCAGATGCCCAAAGGGGAGCAGTGGGGAGAAGAGAACCAGTCTGGGGCCACGGGAGACACGTGGGCAGGAACACAGACGTATTTCTTTAGGTCTCGGAGCCACCCGTGGCAGTGCTCCTGGGGCCATGCCCAGCGGGGAAGGAACTGGGCTTGGCGGCCTGCAGGGCAAGAGTCTTAGCTGTGGGGGCTGAGCAGGGGTGGACAATCTCTCCAGCTGGGAACCCATCAACTTAACAAAAGCCTTATCAGGCAAGGTCAAGTTCCCTTTTCTCTTTCAGCCCAGATTAAGGAAGCAAAGGAGTAAGCAAAACAGGACTACAAAGAGCGATCTGGATTTTCATTTCAAAGACAAGGGAAGGGCAGATCCACCCTCTCTTCTCCCTTTTCGTGCTCCAAACCGCCCTTCTCCTCAGTCCACTCATTCCAAGCCCTCCCTTTACACCATCTCTGCAGATGGTACCCGGCCCCGGAGAGGTGAGCGGAAGGCAGTGTTTTATCTCCTACCAACAGCCCCGCGTGGCTGGCGCTGATCAGGGCAGGCGGGAGTGACCACCCAGATCGCAGGAGTGAGGGTGACGACACCCACAGGATCACTCCTAGGAAGAACCTCCAAGCCCTCCCCTGTGGCAGCGAGGTCAGGGCGGAGTTCACAGCTGAAAGAGCCTCCTTCTAATATTTACAGGAGAGGGTGCTGTTTGCAGCCAGAGCCACGGTACCCTGGGGAGGGCACCTTGCCCAGGTTTAACCCACAGCATCCCATATCTACCCCACACCGCCCCCCACACCCCCGCAGGCTGCCAGGAATGATCCCTGAGCACTGCTGGGTGTGACCCCTAAACCAAATTTAAAAAATAAAATACAAAAAAAATAAAAAGGTGCTGCCTGAGGAGAGTCTGGAATTTACTTATTTATTCGTTCAGCGGTGGGGATGATGGCCAGCTTTCACCCAGGCAGGCCACAAGCTGGACTCAGAGCCACACGCCTGGAGCTGGATGAAAAGGTGAGGTTTTTCCAAAAGGAAAGGTCATGCCCCCTTCTCACTCTGCCAACTGGACTTATGTCTTAATTGGTTGTGCAAGTGGGGCAAAGGAAGTGTCCTTTGGAAAAACAAAAATCAAGCAAACTTCAGGGCTGGAGCGATATCACAATGGGGAGGGTGTTTGCCTTGCACGAGGTCGACCCGAGTTCGATTCCCAGCATCCCATAGGGTCCCCTGAGCACTACCAGGAGTAATTCCTGAGTGCAGAGCCAGGAGTAACCCCTGAGCATCGCCAGGTGTTACCTGGCAAAAAAAAAAAAAGCAACCCCTCACCAAAAACAAACAAACAAAAAAATTATTCTAGCTGATTCTCTGGAAGCCATGTAGAGTGCCAGGGATCAAACCTGGGTTGGCTGCATGCAAGGCAAGTGCCCGACCTGCTGTACTATCACTCTGACACGTACTGATTCTTGAGCACAGTACCAGGAGTCAGCCTTGAGCACTGTTGGGTGTGACCCCAACATAAAATAATAGTTTTTTTTTTTAAAAAAAGGAGCTCCTGGGTGCTGGAGCGATAGCACAGCGGGGAGGGCGTTAGCCTTACACAGGGCCAACTTGAGTTTGATTCCCAGCATCCCATATGGTCCCCTGAGCACCACCAGGAGTAATTCCTGAGTGCAGAGCCAGGAGTAACCCTGTGCATTACTGGGTGTGACCCCCACAAAAAATAAGCAAAAAAAAAAAAACACGGAGCTCCCAATAAGTTCTTTCCTTTAGCAAATAAAAGGGAGAATTAATCTATTCCCTAAAACAGCGCAGTGAATAAAGAACTCATTCAAAATGACAAATGGCAACTGACATTCTTATTTCAACCAGATGTTCTACTTGAGAACTATTATCGAAGGTACACTTTTTTTTTCTTTTTGGGTCACACCCGGCAATGCACAGGGGTCACTTCTGGCTCTGCTCTCAGGAATTACCCCTGGCGGTGCTCAGGGGACCATATGGGATGCTGAGAATTGAACCCGGGTCGGCCGCATGCAAGGCAAACGCCCTACCCACTGTGCTATCACTCCAGCCCCCCGAAGGTACACTTGAGTCATATTATTTTTTCTTTTTGGGTCACACCTAGCGATGCTCAGGGGTTACTCCTGGCTCTACACTCAGGAATGACTCTTGGCTGGCGGTACTTGGGGGACTATACGGGATGCCGGGGATCGAACCCAGGTCAGCCGCGTGCAAGGCAAATGCCCTACCTGCTGTACTATCACTCCCGCCCCAGGTCATGTTTTAAAGAGCAACAAACCCTTGGTACTGAAATCGAAAAATCCATGAAGAGATTTTGCAAGCTCTCCCTGCAAGTTCCGCTGTTCGCCTCTGAGGGCCCAGTTAACCGTCTCTTCCTCATTTTTGTCAGCGAAATCACCAAAACAGCTGCCAACGTTTGGACCACAAGCGAGCAAAAGCGCCTTAAACAAAGTCCCTTTTTTGGACGGTCTCCAGTATGGGAAGACAAGATCCAAATTCATTTGAAAACGAGACGCCTGATGGGGCTAGTGAGGTGGTACCACAGGGAGGGCACCTTCCTTGCACGTGGCAGACCCAAATTTGATTCAGGCACCCACAGGGGTGCCCCCAGCACCACCAGGAGTGATCGCTGAGTACAGAGCCAGCACTGAGTACCACACATCTCACACATACACACACACACACACATACACACCCACACACCCACGCACACCCCTGGTTGCCTAAAATGTGGCTGAACCAAATGCTACACATCACACACACACACACACACACACACACACACCTGGTTGCCTAAAATGTGGCTGAACCAAATGCTACACATCACACACACACACACACACACACACAGCCCTGGTTGCCTAAAATGTGGCTGAACCAAATGCTACACATCACACACACACACACACACACACACACACACACACACACACACACACACACACACACACACACACACACACACACACACACACACACAGCCCTGGTTGCCTAAAATGTGGCTGAACCAAATGCTACTAGTCTGAGGCCTGAGGCAGCGATTCATTCCCTGACCTCCCCGCGCTCAGGATCCCTCTTATCTTGCAGACTCAAGGGCAGCGCGAGGAGCACACTGCAACAAACCAAGAGAACAAGGCCAGCAGCACCGAAGCACATTTTCCCTCCTCCACCGTGCAGAGGAGGAAGGAGATGCCACCAAGGGTGGCCGGGTCACACAGACTGTCAGGTCCGGTCCTGGCAACTTCCGGGCACCTGGCCACTGCGAAGGGGCCACTAAGGCCTCATCCTGTGCTACCGGCTCAGTCCCGGGTGAAGCTTTCAGCACTCTGCTCATCACCCGGGGTTCGGGTACTGAGGCTGACGCGGTTGGTGCTCCCTGCTTAGGAATTTATTGTCACACCTGAGTCCCAGGTAACATGCGCTTTGGATCAGTAGAGCTAGGGCCTGCCGCCATGATTAGATTGATTCCCAATGGTCTATTCCACCCAAATTATAAAGGTCCTCCTTTAGCCAGAGTTTGCAAGCCCATCTTCATCTTCTCCTAAGATGCCTTATCTTGGGGGAAACCAAACAAGCATAAAACCCCCTAAAGAAAGCAAAACACGGGGCTGAAGAAATAAAACAACGGGGAGGGCATTTGCCTTGCACACGGCTGACCCACGTTCGAATCCCAGCATCCCACATGGTCCCCTGAGCGCTGCCAGGAGTAATTCCTGAGTGCAGAGACAGGAGTAACTCCTGAGCATTGCCGGGTGCGACCCCCCCCCCAAAAAAAAAAAAACCAAACAGAAAGCAAATCACGAGGCCAGTAAACATCACAATGGGCTCAATGGATCTTACTTTGCAGGAGGCAGGCTCCATCCCCAGTACCAGATAGTCTCTGGAGCACCACCCAGAAGGACCCTACCCACACATATGTTCTGGTAGTGAGCCCTGAACATCACTTTTAGCTTTGGGGTTAGCCAAAAAACTAAAAGAAAAGCAAAAAAATAAAAATAAAAAACTTTTTTTTTTTGCCTTTTGGGTCACACCCGGCGATGCACAGGGGTTACTCCGGGCTCTGCACTCAGGAATCACTCCTGACTCCTGGTGGTGCTGCTCAGGGGACCATATGGGATACCAGGGCTTGAACCCGGGTCGGCCTCATGCTAAGGCAAACGCCTTACCCACTGTACTATCCGCCCCGACCGGAGAAAATTTTAATATCACCTTAAATGTCGCTCTATTTTCCCAGTCCTCCCTTAGACACAAGGAAACATTGAGAAGATGTTTTAACATTTGTTCCCTATACGCAAATTTTGCACCAAGGCTCAGAGAGATTTTAGGCACTGACTTTCCAGTGGTACCTTGGGGCTGTGGTACCCAAGAAGCACCCAATGTGGGAAGGAGCCTGCGTCCCAACTGCAAGAGTCCAGAAAGCGGGATCAACACATCCACACAGAGCCCGAGAGCGCACAGACCCATGGGGTCCGTGTCAAGGGCAAGCCTTCCTTCCACTTCACTCTCGACCAACTCCACGGATCCAGAAAAAGACTTTCTTTACTTCTGTTTCTGCCAGGAGCCCCTTCCTCCTTCCCTGCCTTCAGCCCTCATTAGCAAGGGCACCAAAGCTTCTTTTCAGAGGCAAAACGCAGCCATGTCAATTTCATTTCTACTCAAACACTTTCTCCTGCATTTCTCATTCAAAGACCGCCTAGGAGTGAGCCTTTCGGCTTCCAGCTGATAATAAAAATGACCTACGGCCCACGCCACGGATGTTTCACATTGCAATTTCATTTCTCTGTGCAATCACAAACTTTTGCAACCTAAGTTCACCCTAAGTACCTTACAACTGAGTGACTTGGGTCCCCCCCGCCCCCCGCCTCCCTCCCAAGATCTTACAAGATGAAGTTTTCCACATAGTTAGAATGCACAGCTAAATGAAAGAATAAACATTCTCACCGTGCCACTAGAATCACACATATTTTTTTTTTCTTGGGGAAAAAAAAAAGCCCTTCTAAAAAGGATTCTTCAAAAGTAAAGTTACCCTTGACTCTTCAAATTCTGAGTCATAAAAGGGCACATTTTCAATGACTACACGTTATGAATTCCCTGATTAAGTTAGATTTACGACCTTCCCTCCCCATTCCAGCTACTGTGCATTTTGAATGAACCTCAATGCTAACAGAAGAAACATCTGTTGCTTTTTTTCCCCCCTTCCCGACATCACAGGGCTTCCTAACTGAAAGAAAGCCTGCAGCTCCTCCTCCCGCGCCCCTTCCCACCCACACTCGGTTCCTTAAAACTTTTTCCCCCCCCTAACGTGCATGATTTAAAACTATCCTCTTAAAAAAAAAGAAAAAGAAAAAATCTCGAGAACCATCCCAGCTCAACAACCAAGTCCAAAGAATGAAGTCAAGGTTAGAGATATCAGAAAAATAAATAAATAAGAAATGTAAAAGGGTCCGGGGGACGTGCCCTCCCGGCGCCAGGGAGCTGTTAAGTAACAGGGGGGGGGGGTCTCCGGTTCTGGGCCCCTCGCCGGCACCAAGGCCGGGTGCTGCTGCTCTCCGCGGGCCCCCAGACCCACGGGGGCACCTCGCGGGCGCTGTGCCTCCCTCTGCCAGCCCACAGCGAGCAGGATGGCAGCCGGCAAGTGGTGCCACCCACTCGCACTCGGAGCCTCATAACCGACCATAAAGCAGCGGAATGCACCGCGCTCTCGGCCAACAATGCCCGGCTTCATTAGAATACAGCTGACATTTGCAAAGCACAAATACTTTTAAGAAAAATGTACCAGGGGGGCAGGGAAATAAAGAGGGGGAGAGGGGGAGAGAGGGAGAGAGAGAGAGCGCGCGCACACGGGGCATGAAACTGCTGGAAGGCTGCATTATTATTATTATTATTATTATTATTATTATTATTATTATTATTATTTTAGCGTAGGTTTTGTTCCCAAGATCCCGAGGATGCTAGTTTTGCGGCTGACACCGGAAAAGTTTTTTCATACACGGGAGGAACGTCTAGGTCAAGAGAGAGCTGATTTTTTTTTTTTAATGAACTAGAGGGAAAGAAATGAAAGTAAATTTTAAAAAAATAAAAAATAATTAAAAAACAAAACAAAACAAAAACAAACCCAACCCAACCAAAAAAAAAAAAAAAAGACCCATCTGAGCTGCAAAGTAAAACAGCCGAAAGTACCTGGAAAAATTCTTCATTTCCCCCCAACCGCTTCCTCGGGCTCTCCAAGGAGGGAAACCCTGGAGCGCTCGGGGAATTGGGCCTTGGGTTTATTCTTCTTAATTTTTTAATTGAATTTTTTCGCCTTTCCCTGGATTTCTACCCTGGCGACCCACTCAGCGCCCTGCACCCCTCCCCCAGCCCACCCCAACCCCCCGCGCCTGCAGCCGGCCGGGGCGCCCGGGGTCCGGCGTGCTGCCGGCCACTCGGCGGGGGCGGTGGGCGCCCGGGTCCTGCCACGGAGTCCCCCCGGGGGGCAGCCCCCCGGTCCCCCTTACCTGGAGCCCCGAAGCATGCCTCCCTCTGCAGCACCCACACTCCCCCGTCTTTGTTACCATTCACTGGAAACTTGAGACTGTGTCAGGCGTAAGCAATCGAGCGCGGAAGCGCTCCGCTCCCGGACCGCCACGCTAAGAAGATGCTCAAGAAAACCGTGGTGGAGGGAGGGGGGGGGGCTGCGGACTCACGACCCTGAAAGAGTGGGGGGAGGGCGGAGGGGCAGGCCTGCTGACGCCAACAAGCCCCCTTCAAAAGAAAAAAATGAAAACATCAAGTCTTGCTTTCTTAGAAAAGGCTGGTTTTTTTTTTTTTAATATTTTAAATTGAATCATAGTGAGATACACAGTTACCAGGTGGTTCGTGATTGGGGTTCAGTTATATAATGTTCCAACACCCGTTCCTTTCACCTGCGGATATCTCCCATTACCAATGTCCCCAGTTTAAAGGCTGTTTTTTTTTTTTTGAAAATAGGTTCTAAATGAAAGTGTTGAAATGCAACAATGTCTAATGGCAAGCAAGCTGCTAGCCCTCCCCCACCCCCCAAGAAAACAACCACCACCTCATTTGGATACCTGGATTTGAACTAAGGATTAAGAGAAAACTTACTCAGGAACCCCGGGCGATCTGAATGATACATGTCGGGGTGTCTTCCTGGCTTCTGGTGAGCAAGAGACTTCAATGCATCTTGAAAGCCGCACAAAAGGAGGGCAAGTTTCAGAAAAGTAAAAAAGAAAAAAGGGTGGGGGGGAGGCCCAGAGAAGAAACTCTTCAAAAACTGGCTGGGGCTTTTTCAACCTATAACTGTCCAGCTCTTCTAGGAAGTAAAAAAAAAAAAAAAAATACATAGCTTTGGCCATGCCCAGGAGATAGCAGGGTGGGTACAATCCAATGCCAACGTGGATGACATGTCCATTGGTGATAGCAATAGCAACAGAGTGCTGAGCTGTGGTTCTATTCCCCTCCACTCTGCCACACAGTTGGAAGTTCTAGATCTGTCAGGTTAGTGCCTTTCGATGTAGGGTTAAGTAACTTTCTCCATTTTCTCAAGAGACAACCTAATTCCGTTGTCCTAGTTTTTGAAATGATTAATTAAAAATACAGACCTAACCATCTCGGTCTTCCCAGGGAAGGGGGTGGAACAGAAGGAGACCTGTTCGATTTTTTGTTTGTTTGTTTCCGGGCCGTATCTGATGATGCTCAGGGATCAATCCTGGCAGTGCTCAGGGAGTCATCTGGGGTGCTGGGGATTGAACTTGGGTCAGCTGTGTGCAAGGCCAGAGCCCAGTCTGCTGTACTATCTCCCAGGCCCCTAAGAGACCTACCTCTCACGTCCCTTTTCACACGCAGCCTTTGCAAGAGCAGCTGCCGCTGGGCTAATTATTACTAGCTTTCCCGGATACTTGATACTCTCAGGCTTTCCCTATACTTCCCAAGAAGAAACAAAAACCAAACAATATATGCAAAGTAGTGATGATAAAATAAATGTTTAACTCGCTGGGTGTCAATGACATTGAAGTGCCTGTCTCTGATTATGAAAACTCACAACAGTAAGCATTTTCACCACATACAGTCCTCACTGAACGTCCACTAAGCTGGCCAACTGGGGGTCAAAGCAGTGGAGAGACCCGGCAAAAGCCAATCTTATTCCATCTCAGTTTGCTTAGAACGCATCTCACTTTATGGTTGAGGGTGGGTGGCGGAGGGGGGCTGAGGGGCACCGACCAGGGGGTTCCCTGGGCTTACTCCTGGCTCTGCCCTGAGGGGTCACTCCTGGCATTGCTCAGGGGCCCCATAAGGGGTGCTGGGGATCAAACCAGGGTCGGCGGCATGCAAGGCAAGTGCGTGACCTCTGCATTACCTCTTGGGCCGGAGAATAAATAATCAATCATTATTCATCCTAGATTAAAAGTAGCTTTCCTTCTTTGATGTGATGCCACTGAATCTGGAATATTCTTTTCTGTGGTGCTGGAGGCTTCCTCTTGGCTCTGTGCTCCACAGTCATCTTGAGGTGTGGGGGGGGGGGGGAAGAGCTGGGGACCAAACAGGGTGTCTGGGATTTTACCTAGGTTGCTCGCGTGCAAGGTAAGGTCTTCTACGCGATCTCTCTGGCCCATGAAAAACGTTTCTTTTTGAAGAAGTAATTCCAGAGTGCAGAGACACGATAGCCAAGATTCTGTGCTCTGCTGAGTATCAGATCCTCCAGTGACCGGCTGAACACCCCCATAAAAACAGTTAAATCAATTAAATTAAAGAGAGCTTTATCTTTGCTAAACTTTACTTTGCATACGGACGTGTCAAAAATGATAATAATGTTGAGTGTAAATTATCAACGGGGTTGCAATATGCATTAGCCGAAAATTAAAAATAGGAACTCAAAACACCTAGGGCCTTTTCAGATGTTTCTTTAGGGGAGGGTGCCTCAGCCGGCAGTGCTGTGGGCTGACTCATGGCTCTGCACTTCGGGCTCAGTACTGTGGGGTACGGGGGGGGGGGCATTTGAAGTGCTGGGGTCCAGCCCAGCAGACACCCTATACCTCTCCAGCCTCTGTTCAGGTCCTACACTCCATTTTCACTACCCAATGTGAAACATCTATAATACCTCAGTTCAGGAGCCAATAAAAAACCCAAATAACTTTTTGTGAACTATCAGATTTTGGAGGAGTTTCAAAGAAAAAGAAGAAACTTGGAATTCACCCAGCACCTGACCAACTTTGGGTATTACTCTGTGTTTGCTGTGCTCTGGGTGGCACACCCAATAGTGCTCTAGGTACCCGTGGTGGGTACCCAGCAGTGTCCAACACTGCTAGCTCCATGCCCAGGGCTCACTCCCAGCAGAGCAGCGTTGGGGAAGGAAGCCGGGCCCGTCATGTGCCACGCAAGCCCCTTACCTGTGACACTATCTCTTGGGCCCCGTGCATTAAATTCTTATTCTTATTCCTTGGGGTCCAAGAGCTAGCGGAGGAGTTACGGCATTCATCTTGCACATGGCCAGGCTTTCTGCCCCTGCACCACACAGGTGGCCCAGGAATGGTCCCCAAATCCAACCCAACCAACCAATCAACAAATAATATTTTTGTTTCTTTTTTGGGCCACATCCAGTGATGCTCTTTATGCCTCTGCATTTAGAAATTACTCCTGGTGGTGCTTGGGGGACCATGTGGGATGTGGGGGATCGAACTCAGGTCAGTTGTGTACAATGCAAGCACCCTGCCCGGTACTATCGGTTCAGCTCCGATCAAATCAATTTTTAAGCATTTACATTCACTTCTAGTCCCCTACTTGGAATAATCTTGAATTATCCCTACTCTGATTCTCATGGCTCTTGGCCCCCTTAGAAACGCACAGAAGGGGCCGGAGTGATAGCACAGCGGGGAGGGCGTTTGCCTTGCACGCGTCCAACCCGGGTCCAATTACCAGCATCCCATAGGGTCCCGTGAGCACCGCCAGGAGTAATTCCTGAGTGCAGAGCCAGGGGTAACCCCTGTGCATCTCCAGGTATGAGCCAAAAAGCAAAAAAATAAAAATAAAATAAAACCGGGGCTGGAGCGATAGCACAGCGGGTAGAGCTTTTGCCTTGCACGCGGCCGACCCGGGTTGGAATCCCAGCATCCCATATGGTCCCCTGAGCACCGCCAGGGGTGATTCCTGAGTGCAGAACCAGGAGTAACCCCTGTGCATCGCCGGGTGTGACCCAAAAAGCAAAAATAAATACATAAATAAATAAATAAATAAAATAAAACCCAAAAGGAAACGCACAGAGGATGTCCGCGCAAACCTCTCCTGGGGGCGGCGGGGGTGACCCGCCAGCTGGGGGCCGCATCCCCCCAAGGCCCGCGAGCCCCCGCACACTAACTAACTATACTGCGGCTGCGCAGACGAACCACCCACTTACTGGGTCCCAGGAAGACGCGGGACGGCGGGGAACAAGTCCGGGCCATAATCAGGCGGGGCCAAAGTCCGGCCGATGTCTCTGTCGGAGCAGTTTTCTTCCACGTTTCCTTCAATTATTTCCCGAGTGCGGGCGCGCACTGGACCCGGGGCGGAGCAGGCACTGGGCAGAGGGCAGGCCGTCTGCTCAACGTCCACCCCTCCCGCCCTCCTTGCGCGGCCTTGGGTCTTGCACGCGCTCCCTTTCCTCCAGCCTTTCCTTCCCCTTCCTCAGCCGCTCCGGCCCTGGCCCAGCGCTTCCGTGGCCTCTGCCCGGCCTTTCCCTGCGGGCAGCGCCGCCGCCTTCTGCAGCTCCTTTCTGAGGAACTGGAGGGGGGTGGGGGGCGGGGGGAGAACAGACTGGGCAGAGGGGCGGGGAGGGGGGCTGACTCACAGCTGGGGGGGGGGGGGCTCTGCATGAGGTGTGACCCTCATCACCGTATGGTCCTCCAGCCAAGCTGGGAGTGACACCCCCCCCCAACACCACCACCACGGAGGACCCCCGAACAAACAAAGATGCATCCTCCGCAAACAATTTTATGGTTTAAATTTTATACAGAAAATCCATTTCGGCATCCTGTTACTAACGACTACTGTCAATTATCCAGAGCGCACCAAAGGGGGTTAAACAACCTCTCCCTCGGGGCTGTTGGGTTTAATTACACTGTAGCATGGTCCTTCAGTTGTTCATAGATTTGCTGGAGCGGGCACCAGTAACGTATCCATTGTGAGACTTGTTACTGTTTTTGGCATATCCAATGCGCTACAGGTAGCTTGCCAGGCTCTGCCGTGTGGGCGGGATACTCTAGGTAGTTTGCGGGGCTCTCCGAGAAGACGGAGGAATTGAACCCAGGTCAGCCGCGTGCAAGGCAAACGCCCTACCTGCTGTGCTATATTTATTTATTTATTTATTTATTTATTTAGTTAGTTAGTTATTTGGCTTTTCTTTTTTTGGGTCACACCCGGCAATGCTCAGGGGTTACTCCTGGCTCTGCACTCAGGAATTACCCCTGGTGGTGCTCGGGGGACCATATGGGATGCTGGGAATTGAACCCGGGTCGGCTGTGTGCAAGGCGAACGCCCTACCCACTGTGCTATCTCTCCAGCCCCTCATTTATTTTTTTGGCGGTGGTGTGCATCTGGGAGCGGGGTACACTGGCTGTTGCTCAGGCCTTACTCTCAGCTCTGTGCTCCCAGATCATTCCTAGAGGGCTCAGGGGTGTAGATGGGGTAGCAGGGATCAAAGCAAGCACCCCAGCCTTTAAAGTGAATCTCTTTAGATTGATCTTAGCTGCCTGGCGGGGGGGTGGGGTCGGGGGCTGGGGGGTCCAAGCCAAAGCACATCCTACGGCCACCCTTATGATTCTGCAGACCGGCGTTTCTCAAGGTGGTTGATACTGGGGCTGGAGAGATAGTCCAGCGGGGAGGGTGTTTGCCTTGCACGCAGCTGACCCAGGTTCGATCCCCGGCATCCCATATGATCCCCGAGCACTACCAGGAGTGATTCCTGAGTGCAGAGCCAGGAGTAACCCCTGAGCATCGCTGGGTGTGACCCAAAAAGCAAAAAAAAAAAAAAAAAAAAAAGTGGCTGATACAGGGCCCGACCCCACCCCTACCCTCCACCCCTACCCGAGGTACTATTGCTCCAGGCCCTTGATTTCACCTTTCCCAGTTCTTCTTTTCAGTGAAGGGCCTTTTTTTTTTTTTTGTCCTTGTGGTTCCTGTCCTCAAGATTCCCACTCCCAGGACAGAGAAGGGCACAGGGTCTGCTCAGCAGGCCTGGGTGTGGTCCCTGGGCTGCCCAGGGTTACCCTCCAGCACTGCAGGGAGTGGTCTCAGAACAAGACAGAAGGAAAGGCAAAACAACAGGAATATTGACTGTCCCTCTGGGGCGGGCCCCGCCTCTACAGAGGACAGGGGAGGGACACGTGGGGGCTGGAGACAGGACAGCAGGCAGGGCGCTGGCCTTGCAAGCAGACCACCAGGTCTGCCCCCCTGCACCGCAGTTAGCCCCTGAGCCCACCTCGGCCCTCATTCCCCAAAGGAGTAATCACTCAGCACACAGCCAGAAGTAAGCCCTGAGCACCACCGATGTGGTCCCCAATGTGGGACTGTCGCACCATCATCCCGTCCCCACTGTGAGACTTGTGACTGTTTCTGGCATATTGAATATGCCACGGGGAGCTTGCCAGGCTCTGCTGTGGGGGCGGGATACTCTCGGTAGCTTGCTGGGCTCTCCGAGAGGGACGGAGGACTCGAACCTGGGTCGGCCACATGCAAGGCAAACGTCCTATCCACTGTGCTATTGCTCCAGCCCGGGTCCCCAAATAAAATAAAAAATAGGGGGAAGGCAAAAAGGGGTGTAAGAGTTTAAGAAGCCCTGGGCTAGTGGACCCCAGCAGAGGGGAGACCCCAGCTGGTCTAGGGGGCAGTTGCCCAGACCATGTCCACCAGGTCTGCGGGGAACAACTCCTGGCCCTGCAGGGCGGGGTGGGGGGTCGAACCCAGGCCTCCCACACACGCAGCGTCCGGTTGTGTAAGCAGAGATGTCCCGAGCCCTCTGTCTGTGTCCCTCTCTTATCCTTGGACGTCACTGGCTGGACGGGGTGAGACACTCGTCAGGCTAGTGACGTATGTCCCCGGGCTGGCCTGCGGGAGCCAGGGGTGAGGTGGGCGTCACCGTGTGCAGTGCTGGCCGAGCAGAAGGGGGAGAGGAGGGAGGAGGAACTTGGAGGCGTTCCTCGGCACACGGGCATCACGGCCAGTCCCCGAACACGAAAGCGGGTCCTTGGAACGGAGGACGGGGAGAGGGACGGGGCACTGGGCAGCTTGTTTTTCTCTTGCGGTCTGCCCAGGTCCCAGCCCTGGCATCCCCGATGGCCCCGACAGGCCTGCCAGGAGTGATCCCTGAGTGCAGGGCTGGGAGTGACACCCCCCTTCTCCAGCATCGCTAGGTGCCCCCAAAATACACAAAATCCCATAACAACAGCAAAAAGAAAGTAATAGGAGCAGGTCAGAGGTAGGTGCAAAGGTCAAGGTGTCTGCCCGGCAAGCTGCTGCTCGCACCCTACCCCCAGCAGGCCCCTGAGCACAGAGCACAGAGCCCAGGGGAGCCTCTCGAGTACTGCTGGGTCCACACAGGCTCACCTGAGAGGGAGAAGGTACGTGTGTCGTATTGGTGGCGACACGCTGGCCTCCAACCCAAACCCAAACCCAAACTCAAAAGGAGGAGAAATAAAGTCTAGAACATAATTAGTTCTAAAAAGGGTTTCGTGGGGCTGGAGCCACAGCACAGCGGGGAGGGCGTTTGCCTTGCACATGGCTGACCCGGGTTCGAATCTCAGCATCCCATAGGGTCCCCCGAGCACCGCCAGGAGTAATTCCAGAGTGCAAAGCCAGGAGCAACCCCTGTGCATTGCTGGGTGTGACCCAAAAAGAAAATAATAATAATAACAACAATAATAATAATAATAATAATAATAATAATAATAATAATAATAATAATAATAAATGGTTTTGTGTGCCACCCGGGGGAAATGCAGAAAATAAGGCCCCTCCTTCCAGGCCACCAACCCCGGTTCTAGCCCCAGCACCACGTACGTCCCCCAAGCACTGTGAAGGGTCACTCCTGAGCACAGAGCAGAGAGGAGGCCGCAGCAGTGCTCAGGGCTCAGTGCTCACTCCGGGTGGTGCTCGGGGACCATATGCAGTGCCGGGGCCCAAATTCAGCGTCGTGCACAGTGAGCACCTTCCCGGCTTGTCCGACCCCTCCCACCCAAAAGCTGCTTGTTTATTTTAGTTTCGAAGTTTTCTTTCTCCTGTTTGGCGGGGGAGCGGGTTGGAGGATTGGGTTTTAGGCCGCACCCAGCAGTGCTCAGGGCTTACTCCTGGCTCTGTGCTCAGGAATCACTCCCGCGTAGGGCTTAGGGGGCCATAGGGGGGCTTGGGGGATTGAATCCAGGTGGGCGGGTGCAAGGCCAGCACCCTACCTGCTGCACTATCGCCCCAGCCCCTTCCCCACCTTCTTTTTTCTTTCTTTTTTTTTTTTGCTTTTTGGGTCACACCCAGCGATGCTCAGGGGTTACTCCTGGCTCTGCACTCAGGAATTACTCCTGGCGGTCCTCAGGGGACCATATGGGATGCCGGGGATCCAACCCGGGTCGGCCGCGTGCAAGGCAAACGCCCTCCCCGCTGTGCTATCTGTCCGGCCCCCTCCACCTTCTTCTGTTCGACGCCTCAATGTGCCACGGAGCTAGTGCCCCTGCAGAACTCAAGGCACACCTGGGGCTGTGTCCACTGGGGGGGGGGGTCTCATTTCCTCACCCAGCTGCAACCTCGCTGCTGCCTCCCACCCCTCCCACCCCCCCATGCCCAGATGTGACTCAGGAGCCCCATAATTCAGAAGAGGAAGCAGCCGCTTATCGAGACCAGATAACCTGCTCCTCCGGGGCAGAACTTTGCTTCCCAGGAGGCCGTGCCAAAGTACAGTGCTCAGGAGCCAGAGGTGCCCGTCCTGGCGGAAACCCGGGCCCCGCCGTCACGGAAAGGCCTAGAGCTAAGCTCTCCCAGACGGGGCCCTTCTCGACGTGCCTCCTAGTGCAGACGAGGCAAGAAGGGAGAATCCTGCCCGCGTGGAGATCCTGCGGGGTCCTCACTGAGGAGGTTCCCAGCGGCTCTGCCCGGAAACGCCCCCGGGCCCGTGACGTCACGGTCTCACTCCGTCACCTGGAGCTGGTCCTCGTCCTACAGAGCCAGGTGGCCACCCTGCCCGAGACTGACCTGTGGTGCGAGAGGCTGCCCCTCATGACACGGATCCTAATGCTCTGTCACTGACGTGTCACTTGCTTCCTGGAGCCCGGGGACTGCTCCTCCCCAGCCCCCTGCTCTCCCCGCGCCCTTCTGTCCAGAAGACCCTGTGCAGTTAAGGGCACAGACAAGGGCCCCCCCCAGGCCACCCCCCCCAAAGCGAACATGTGAGCAAGTGTCCACGGCTGACCCAGAGCCTTCAGGGTGCACCACCTGCAGAAGTGACAGCGACAGGGGCTGAAGCGATAGCACAGCAGGGAGGGCATTTGCCTTGCATGCGGCTGACCCAGGTTCAATTCCCAGCATCTCATATGGTCCCCCAGGCACCACCAGGAGTAATTCCTGAGTGCAAAGCCAGGAGTAACCCCTGAGCATCGCCGGGTGTGACCCAAAAAGCAAAAAAATAAAAAATAAATAAAAAGAAGTGACATCGACTCTGGCCCCGCTTCCAGGTGGATGGGACCCACCTGACGCATCCTAACAAGTGACTTTCTGTGACGCAGGACCTGCCTTCCCCGGGAGCAACCCCCAGTTCTCTGAACTGGCTTCCCCAGTGTGCCCGAGACGTTCTTGCCACCCTTCTCCCTTTTTTTTTTTCTTTTTGGGTCACACCTGGCGATGCACAGGGGTTACTCCTGGCTCTGTGCTCAGGAAATACTCCTGGTGGTGCTCAGGGGACCATATGGGATGCTGGGGATCGAACCCGGGTCGGCCACGTGCAAGGCAAATGCCCTACCTGCTGTGCTATCGCTCCAGCCCCGACCCTTCTTCCTTCTGCTTCTCTCCTTTTGGGTGGCAGATGCAGGGGCCTCATCGTGCCGGGGATGGAACCCGGGACTCCGTGTGGGACGCACGTGTCCAGCCTCCAGAGCCCTCTCCCCGGCCCCTGCAGCCAGGCAGAGGTGAGGATTCTGGGCAGAGGGCGGAGACAGCAGGCGCCCCGCCACTGTCTGCGGGAACTATCTGGGAACTTGAATCTACCGGAGGTTCGGAGGTTCGAGACTAGCAGGTGACGTGAGTGCAAACAACAGTCAACTATTTCCCCTAGGTCACAGCGAGTGGCCCGGGGGATGTTCTCACAGCTGGCACGGCCAGGAGTGAGCCAGGGCGAACAGTGGCCTCTCGCCAGCTGCCTCTGACGGCAAAGCCGCACACGCAGGGGGTGGCCACCGAGACCTGGCCCCTGCATGGTGTCCGGCTCCCCAGAAGAGACTCCCGGGATACTCAGGGGACCTGAATCTTCCTTCTCCCCTCGCCTGGCCCGCCCGACTCTCCCTGGCGCCCTGCTCCGGCATCTCCGCACCCTCTTCCAGATGGGCCGGGCCAGAGAAGTCCCATCTGCAGTGGACAGGGGTTCGAGCCCTTGGGTTACCCGGAGGAAGCCCGCGTCTGTGTCTGCTGTTACGAGGCGCTTCCTGGCCGGCCACGGAGAGAAGAAAGCAAAAGACAGCTGCGGGGTCTCGGGAGGCAGGGAGGGGCCGTTTCATGGGCGTGGAGTTTCAGTTACAGAGATGAAAGCGTTCCGGGGCGCTGTGGGCAGGGCGGGGACGGGACTCACCGCTTTCAGGAGTTTTTTGAAAAAAAGGGAAGAAAATTCACATGGGGTACAGGGGTGATTTCTGCACCTCCGGTTCAGCTCTGCTGCGAATATGCAACTCTGTCAAACTAAATTTAACACTCCCTCCCTCCCTCCCTCCCTCCCTCCCTCTCTGTCTCTGTCTGTCTGTCTCTCTCTCTCCCTCTGTGTCTCTTATACTCTCTCCTCTCCCTCTGTATCTGTCTCTCTCATACACACTCAAATACACACACTCACATACACAGACTCATACACACACTCCTCTCCCTCATGTCTGTCTCTCTCATACTCTCTCCCTCCCTCTCCAGAATGCCTGCCCTCTCTTCCCTCCCCCTGCAGAGTCTCCCCCCAGCTCTGCGCCCACTGTAGAGGCACCTGCACTGTAGCAGCTTCTGGGAGCTCCGGAATCTCCTTCCTTTAAATTCTGACGTCAAATACCGTCAAACGCCCAGACGTAAGAGCTCAGGGGCCGGAGATATTGAGAACATGGGTGAAGGGGCTCGTCTCGAGCCTGGTTCAAATCCTGGCACCACATCTGGTCCCTGGAGCACCACCAGGAGTGACCCCCGAGCACCCCCATCACTGCGGTACCATCTAAATGATCCGTCTTAGGGGCTGGAGCAATAGCACAGCGGGGAGGGTGTTTGCCTTGTACTCGGCTGACCCAGGTTCGATTCCCAGCATCCCATAGGGTCCCCTGAGCACCGCCAGGAGTAATTCCTGAGTGCAGAGCCAGGAGTCAGTCCTGGGCATTGCTGGGTGTGACCCAAAAAGCCAAAAAAAAAATCCCTTTTAATAAAGTAAGACGTGGGTCCTTCGGCTGCTGTCAACCCCCCAACACCCAGGTTCTTCCTTCTGTCTCCACAGATTTCCTCCTTGGCCGTGCTGGCCATGGACAAGGGCCCTACAAACCCCGAGCTGCCCCAAGCCTCGGGATGTCCTCACTGGACCAATCCGCCCTGCCCGGCTCCCCCCGAGACCGGGGCTGGTGGAGAAGCTGGCAGGAGGCAGAGAACTGGGCAGGCGGCCATGTCTGCTGCTGCAGATAAGGGGGTCCGAGAACACCTCTCGGAGCGGAGGAGATTTAGGCCACAACAGGGCTGTGGGGGTGCCGAGTGGCAGGGGAGAGGTGGGGGGGGTGGTGGCACCCAGGAGCCCAGCGCAGTGGGTTGAAAGGAGAGACAGTAGCACTTAAGAGGGGACACAGGGGGCCGGAGTGATAGCACAGAGGGTAGGGCGTTTGTCTTGCAAGCAGCCGACCCGGGTTCGATTCCCAGCATCTCATAGGGTCCCCTGAGCACCGCCAGGAATAATTCCTGAGTGCAGAGCCAGGAGTAACCCCTGTGCATCGCCGGGTGTGACCCAAAAAGGAAAAAAAAAAGGGGACACGGGTCAGGTGACTTCCCCTTTGACCCCTCAGCAGTGCTCTCTCAGCCACGTGCCTGTGGCCGGCCCATCAGGGCAAGGGGGGACAGAGCACATGCATAAGCCAGAGAGGCCAGCGGAGGCCCCAGGACCCATGAATTCCAGTGACAGAGCAGCTCGGACCAAGGACGATGTCCACTGGACCACTGTGAGGCAAAATCGGCCCCAAACCACCCTGGGCAGGCGGCTAAGTGACCCAGTCATGCTCACCTTCTCTTAGGGGCTGGGTGCTCATTTTACAGCCAGAGCTCCAGGAGTGCTCAGGAGCCAGCCAGTTCCGTGGTGGCATCAGCCACGGTGCTACGGGGGGCGGGGGGGCCTGGGCAGGGCGGAACGTGGCTGACTCCGACCTGCAGAAGGGAGCCGGCACTTCACAAGGGGAAGACGAGTCAGACACTAATTTTGGTTCTTTATACAAAATAGTCAAAGGGATCTACTCGTCTTCTCCTCTGGGGTTTACAGCAAAGAACCAGGGGGCTTGGGGACCAGCCCCAGGGGCACCGTCCTGAATGCCGGAATAGGTGGCCTCAATCCACACTGCTAACCACAATCCATCAGGAATGCGTAGTATTCCACAGGGCCTGTCGCGTTTACTCCCCAATAAACGGTTATTTCTTAGTCTCCCTATCAGCCATCAAAAATGATTAAGGAATCAACCTTCCACCCTCCAATCTCATTTTTCCCCAGTGACAAGCACCCGGAAGGGAGAGAGGCTCCTGAAAGGGGGTTGTGTGTGCATCACCAGCTTGCTCTCGGAAGCGTTTTTACAGTCTTCCTTCCCATCAGAGGTGAATATGAAGACTACGAAACAGAGAAGGTAAAAGAAGTGGAATGGAAACAACATAAGCAACCAAGATCCCTACTTCTCACGCTTGTGCCAGCATGGGTTGGGACTGCAGAAAGTCTCTTAATCTGACACAGGAGATAATTTGTTTATAAATGCTTATAAACATGAGCCCCTAAATGCCACCACACCCACACAAAAGCCAGCAAAATAGATAAACACACAGAAGAAGAGCTGGAGAGGTAAGGCCCGTCCCTGACACACGCCAGACTCTGGCTTGATCTTGTCACTGCACCTGGTCCTGAGCACTTACAGGGGTCACTCCTGAGAACAGAGCCAGAACAGCCCCTGAGCACTGTGGACAGAGTCCAAACCCCATTTCCCAAAGAAAACCATATTTATTTATTTATTTATTTATTTATTTGCTTTTTGGGTCACACCCAGTGATGCTCAGGGGTTACTCCTGGCTTTGCACTGAGGAATTGCTCCTGGCAGTGCTTGGGGGACCATATGGGATGCCGGGGATTGAACCCGGGTCAGCCACGTGCAAGGCAAACGCCCTACCAGCTGTGCTATCGCTCCGGCCCCCACATTTTCTTTTTTTTTTTTAAAGAAAAAAGCATGGGATAATATAAAAGTCATCTATGGGCTAGCATGATAGCACAGTGGGTAGGGCGTCTGCCTTGCACGCGGCCGACCCAGGTTCGATTCCTCCACCCCTCTCAGACAGCCCGGCAAGCTCCCCATGGCGTATTCGATATGCCAAAAACAGTAACAGCAAGTCTCACAATGGAGACATGACTGGTGCCCACTCGAGCAAATCGATGAGCAACAGGATGACAGTGACAGTGACAACGATACAAACATTCTCGCTCCCACCACCCAACCAATCATTGCACTTAATGTCTTATATACTTGAATCAAGTCTTTCTTCTCCCGTCCCCCACAGCGCGGGGAGATCATACTACAGGAGGTGTAACACTGGCGGGGGGGGGTCAGGTCACATACAGTTGGGGGCGTCCAGCCAGGGGCCAAACCCAGGCGCCCACAGGCAAATGCATGCGCTCCGGTTCTTTGAACCATCTCCCTGACTCTGAGGGAACTTTCCATTCAGTCTTTTGGGGAAGGACTGGGCCCCACCTGGCAGTGCTCAGGCCTCTCCCCTGGCTCTGTGTTCAGGGCCACTCCTGGCGATGGCCGGGGCCCATACGGGACGCCAAGGATGGGACCAAGCCCCATAACCCCAGTGCAATCCCCCTGACCCTCGAGTAACTTTTCTAAATTAACTTGAGACTTCGCTTATGCTCTCTACAGAACGCCACCATCGCGAGTGCCCCACGTCAACTACTTTTTTTTTTTTTTGCTTTTTAGGTCACACCTGGCAATGCACAGGGGTTACTCCTGGCTCTGCACTCAGGAATTACCCCTGGCGCTGCTCAGGGGACCATATGGGATGCTGGGAATCGAACCCGGGTCGGCCACGTGCAAGGCAAACGCCCTCCCCGCTGTGCTATCGCTCCAGCCCCCCCACGTTCAGCTACTCACCACACTGTTTCCCTTCTCCCCTGTCTGTCAGCAGTGTTGTAGTAAACACGCTTTGCTCAGATCTTCCCACGGATCTTTAATTAGGATAAAGTCACAGAAGGGAAGGCGCTGACTCATTTTCTTAATGCTTTTTTCTTAAAAAAAAAAAAAAAGACTTTTTTTTTCTTTTTGGGTCACACCTGGCGATGCTCAGGGGTTACTCCTGGCTCTGCACTCAGGAATGACTCCTGGTGGTGCTCAGGGGACCATATGAGATGCTGGGAATCGGTCGTGTGTAAGGCAAATGCCCTTCCTACCCGCTGTGCTATTGCTCCAGCCTCAGACTGTTGATATACTTGGAGCAAATGATCTTCCTAGAGGCTGCATCAGCCTGAGTTCTTAGAGTCTCTCCCATCACCCCAGAAGTGGGTGTGAACCCAAAAAATAAGCCACCACACACACACAAAAGTCACGTTGCCAATGTGACTCACGAAAAAAGAAAAATAATCTGCTTTACCTGACTCACTGTGTGACTCTGACGTGTCCAGCCAATGAGCTGGCCCAGAGCGCCCTTCTCTTTCCCCGCCCCATGTGAAGACGGAGGGTCTGGATGCTTCAGAGTGCCACGCAACGTGGGCTGCAGACGCCCCCTCAGTGTCAGACTCGGGTGACAGCTTACCAGCAGGAGGCGGACACGCATGCCAGCACTGTCATTCGGTCTGACCCAGCCACTGTGAGAAGCTCGGGGCCACACGGCGGCTGGCACGGGCAGCCTTGGGGAACACGGGGCCGACGTGGGCCTTGGTCTGCGGTCAGCAGAGTCCAGGACCCTGGGCGGTGCGGGCGAGAGTCCGTTTTTCCAAACCAGGGGGAGTGGGCTGAGCTTGGGGCCCTCTGGGATGGCAGCCTGGGCTTCCTTGGCAGCCCTGGGCCAACCTATCAAAGACAGCAGGGCCCAAGCGTGGCTGATCCGTGTCTTCCACAGGCCCTTCTGACTGTGCTTGGCAAAGCACATGTCGTTCAGGACTTTGGGGTCCCCTCCTTAGGACACCCCATCTTTGCGATGGGGGCTCCTTAATACCATTGCGGGGTCATGGGGGGCTGGTAGTACATGGTCTGGCTCTTCACTTTGCTCTGCATCTCATCCTCGGCCCCTCCTTCCCCCCCAGAGCCTGATAAGCTCAAGTCGGCCTGTTTGGAAATAAAGAGCATTTTACTCCTTCGCTCCGAGACCCTCTGAGAGACAGACAAAACTCGCAGCACTGCTTGTGGCTTTACAAGGTGAGGCGGTTCCAGTCTGGTTTCCTATGGAAGTGTTCCACTGCACATGGCTGACTCCTGGCTCTGCACTCGGGATCACTCCTGGCAGGGCTCTACCAAGCAAGTGCCCTCCCCAGTGTACTACTGCGCCAGCCCCTAGCTTGGCACATTTTTAAGTGCGTAAAGCAAATAAACAAACAAGCAAACAAACAAACAAGCAAGCAAAAAGCATACTTGATTTCTCAAGAGAACATAACGGTAGCATTCTTTTGGTTGTACTGCTATTTCACAGACCCTCAATATGGGAAAGAGAGTATCTGTGGAAGTCAAATAAGATTGTCAAATTAGGTTTATGGTCTGCAACGCAGATTAAAAGTAATGTTTGGCATATTTTACTAAACCCATTCTGGAAGGTATCAAACAGCTCTCTCTCTCTCTCTCTCTCTTTCTTTTTGCTTTTCGGGTTACACTCAGCGATGCACAGGGGTTACTCCTGGCTGTACACTCAAGAATTACTCCTAGCGGTGCTCAGGGGACCATATGGGATGCTGGAAATCGAACCCCGGTTGGCCGCGTGCAAGGCAAACGCCCTCCCCGCTGTGCTATCGCTCCAGCCCCCAAACGGTTCTCTCTTGACAAAACAAATAAAACAAAACAAAAGGGTCCAGAGTGACAGTACAGCAGGGAGGGCGTTTGTTTCGCACACAACTGACCCGGGTTCAATCCTCGGCACCCCAAGGACTGGATGGGATGCACTGTCAGGAGTGATTCCTGAGTTCAGAGCCAGGAGCGGATCCCAAGTATCGCGAGTGTGATCCGAAAACAAAGCAAAAAAACCAAAACAAACAAACCAGTTCTCTCTTGAAAATTAATTAAAGTGAGCATAAAGCCTGCAAAGTATTTTAGGTTAAAAGAGAAATCCCACCCTTCACTAATGTTGCTCTTCTTTCATCTTTCTACGTAAGTAAGTAAACACACTGTGGATAACTTTCAAGTATGAAATCCACTGTACTTTTGTGAGACAGATTCTCCTTGCTCTTCCCATGGAAAGTCATCTGGTAAGACGTTGGAAGTTCGTGTTCTGGTCTTTTGCTCCGTAGCGGCGTGACTGGTCTGTAAACGTCAGTACCATAAAATTTTATTGTTTGAGTTAAATCAGTTTTCCCCCAGGTCTCGGAAAGACGTTCCTTTATGCTTTATTGCGTGAATTACCTGTTCACAGACACAGGACTAAGCGTGCTCGCCAGGACTCGAGTCTTACTGAACGTGGGGTGCGGTGAAACCCCACGTGGGTAGTTTATTTTCCTTGCCCACCCCTCCCCCCACCCGACTGCTTTCTTTTTATGAGTATTTCAAATTCCTCAATATAACTACTATCTGGTAATCTAATGTTTCTGTTTGGGAGGCCACACCTGTGGCACTTGGGGTGTACTCCTGGCTCTGCACTCAGGAATTACTCCTACTGGTCTCAGGGGATGCCGGGGACCAAACCCAGGTCGGCCATGTGCAAGGCAAATGCCCTTCCCACTGTCCTATTGCTCTGGCCCCTGGTAATCTATTTTTTAAATTTTTAATTCTTAGGCTGGTGGTGTGGGCTCAGCAACGGAGCAAAAACATAAAATAAAAATTAGGGGCGCCCCGCGCCGATGGGACCCTAGGATGACGCCCACCAACTGCCCTCAGCTACTTATTAAGATCCTAAACGGTCATGATCTAGAGACACACAAATGGATCGCGGAACCGAGCAGAGATCTCTCCAGACCTCAATTATTAAAGGTTTAGAATTCCAGGAGTGTGTGGCCGCTCTTGTGGCCGCATGACATTATATGCTATTCACAAACAAACAATACAAAACAAATTGTCTAGCACTGCCTTTTCGGCAGGTTTGAGTGGTGGTGGTGGGAAAATTCCAAATAATAATGGTGGGACTCGTGTCGAAATACTGGATGTAATCAAAGCAGAGAGAGAGCATTGTGGAAACTGCCACACAGGCAAGGGAAGGATTGGGATTGGGGGATATGGGGAATTTGGGAGGAAAATGTGCACTGGTGAAGGGATGAACATTTCATCACTGTATGACCGAAACTCAAACATGAAAGCTTTGTAACTGTATCCCACGGTGATTCAATAAAAATTTCACTGTATCACTGTCATCCCGTTGCTCATCGATTTACTTGAGCAGGCACCAGTAACGTCTCCATTGGGAGACTTCTTGTTACTGTTTTGGGCATATCAAATACGCTACGGGGAGCTTGCCAGGCTCTGCCGTGTGGGCGAGATACTCTCGGTTCCTTGCCGGGCTCTCTGAGAAGGAATAAAAAATTTTTTTTAAAAAGTTAGGGGCTAGGGAGATAGTGCTGCTGGCTGGATCAAATGCTTTGCATGCAGGAGGTGCTGGTCCAACCCCAGCACTGCACGGTTCCCTAGCACTGCCAGGAGCAATCTCTGAGCACTGGGTTGGGAGTTGTCGGTCAGTACCGCCTGGGATGACCCTCCCCCTGAACATCATCATAACTGTAACCATAATGGCCAGAGAGTTCAATAAACAGAGCGCGGGCTTTGTATGCGGGAGGCCCAGGTTTGAGGCCTGACACCACAAGGTCCCCGAGCACTTCTGAGAGTGACCTGAGCACTGAGCTGGGAGCAGCCCCTGAACACCACCAGGTGTGGTCCCCAACCCCACAACAAATAAATCACTGAAATGCCACAGGAAGAACATCGTGTGTTATTTCTAATTTCCTTCGAATGCTCCTCACAGTCTAAAAGATTTCGCTAATGAATTTTTTTCTTTTTTTTTTTCTCTTTGGGTCACACCCGGGGATACACAGGGGTTACTCCTGGCCCTGCACTCAGGAATTACTCCTGGCGGTGCTCAGGGAACCGTATGGGATGCTGGGAATCGAACCCGGGCCGGCACGTACAAGGCAAACACTCTCCCCGCTGTGCTATCACCCCAGCCCCATGCTTAATGACTTCTTAGGGTTTATTATAACTAGATTTTCCAAGTTTATGACTTTTATGCCTCAGCTTTCATTCAATTTTGCTTTCCCTCTCAGTATATTTCTCTACTCAATATACAAAGTTTCAAAGCAAGAGAAACAGAAATAAGAAAAAGAGCCGAGTGGGAGGCTGTTCCACAGGGCATCTGCCTGGCGAGGCCATGGGGGGGGTGGACAGGGTCACAGGAAGTGACTTCAGACCTCCTGGCCAGCGAACAGCCCCCTTCAAAGGAAAGAGAGAGGAGACAGGTGCCGGAAGGAGCTACCTCCGCGGGCCGGAGCATCTTCTCCACCCAGCACCGTCTGTCCTGGCCCGCGTGCGTGGCTGGGGTGGCCCTGACCCCTCCCCAGATCCTGTTCCTGGAATCCAGCACTGTCGCCCCCAGCCCCGAAGGCCTGCTGTGTCACCAGCAGTGGCCCCGAGCCCCGAGCACTCCGTGGGAACAACCCCTCCACGGCGAGAAGGAAGAAAATTTATAAAGCACACCCCAAAGGGGAGTCCTTCATTCCGGGGGGCCCACTCAGACTGGGTCCTGCATCTCGCTGCGACTTCAGCCCAAGTGTGATCTTACACCCATGTGCTGGGGAGGGGGGGGGGGCACAAGTCACAGTGTGTCTCAGAAGGCGCATCTCCCGCCCCCAGGCAGCCAAGCTGGGTTCAACTCCTGGCACCCCCTACGGTCCCCTGAGCCCCGAGCGGGGTGGTCCCTGCGTATGGAGCCAGGAGTAAGCCCTGAGCACCACCAGGTGTGGCCCTAAAATAAAATAAAATAAAATAAGAGGGGCCCCACATTTGATCCCCGGGTCCCCTCTGATCCCCTGAGCAGGGCCAGGCATAATTAATTCCTGAAGTACAGAGCCAGGAGTTAGTCCCTGGGCATCACCGGGGGCGGGGGCACAAAACAAAGACCCAAAGTTATCAGTCAAAAGAACTCCGTCAGAGTAGGCACCCGGGCAGCTGGTTCTGGCCAGGGAGTGACCACCTGGGTCCCCGTACTGAAGAGACAGTTTAGCAGCAAAACTGCTTTCGGAGACATCTCTGCCAGCACCCAGTTCCTTCTGCAGCCCCCCACAGAGAACGGGGGTCCCGCGCCCCACCCTCCTTAGTAGCTTTATCGCTAGTCCCGGGAGATCGATGAGAAGCGTGCTGAGGTCTCCAATGCCCTCCCCTGCTGTCACTCGCAGTCATTCCCGAGCCGCCCAGCTGACCTGCCTTCAGCGGACAGACTCGGGCCACCCTGCTTTCCCAGCAGTGCTCAGGGGACCACCCGCGGTGCCAGGGACTGAACACGGGCCAGTCACAGGCCGGGGAAGAGCCTCCCTGTCTGTCCTATCTCTCTGTGAGTCACATTTTGTTGTTGTTCACTTGTCTGCCTGGGGCCACACCCGGCAATGCTCAGGGCTCACTCCTGGCTCTCCTCTCCGTGATCACTCCCAGCCGTGTTCGCTGTTTGCGGGGGGACCAGGGGATGCCGAGGATCTAACCCGGGTCGGCTGTGTGCAAGGCCAACGGCCTCCCCACTGTACTATCGCTCTGGCCCCTTTCATTGAGTTGTTTGCTTTTCCTCAGTCAAAAAGTCCTGCCTGTTTTCGGACCCTGTCTCGCTGGCCCTTTGCTCCAGAAGGTAATCTCTGAACCCGGGAGTCTCTTGGCTGATAAAGATGTTTTGTTTCAAGGAAGGCACTGAGGGCAGCGAGATAGAATCAATGTGCTTTGGGGCGTAGGTTTTAAGTCACAGCAACACTGAGACGTGGGCTGGGGGCTCTGGGGCCTTGGAGTATCAGCTGGGTCTCCCAGGGCCTCCCCAGGGGCTGCGTCTCAGTCAGTCACGGGCACGGCTAGTCAGGGTTCCCGGAGCGTCCCTGGCAGTGCCCGGGCCGCTGGCGGCTCCTGCCTGGCTGGGAAGCCCTGGGCAAAGGGCACTGGCCCAGCCACATCCAACACTTCTTGGATCCTGCTTGAACGGGCCCATTTTGTTCAAAGAATTTTTTTTTTTCTTTTTGGGTTACACCTGGCGATGCACAGGGGTTCCTCCTGGCTCTGCACTTAGGAATTACTCCTGGCGGTGCTCGGGGGACCCTATGGGATGCTGAGAATCGAACCCAGGTCGGCTGCGTGCAAGGCAAATGCCCTCCCCACTGTGCTATCGCTCCAGCCCCTGCTCAAGTCATTTCATTCCATACTTCCGCTTCAGTAAAAGGTAACAAGAGGAGAAGCATTTGGGTGGAGGGTGGGGGCAACACCTGGAGATGCTCAGGGGACCGGATGGGATGCGGGGGATTGAGTCCAGCTCGGCCGCATGCAAGGCAAGTGCAGACGCGCCCTGCTAGTGCCCCAGTGCCACGGAGAATCATTTTTCACGAGTCCTGTGAGTTCTCTAAAAGAATGATTGAGCCGGAAGGTGGTACTTGGACACCCTTGAACCGGCAACTGGAATCAAAAGTAACGGCTGTGGGAGGTGACTCTCAGGGCGGGAGCACGGGCTGGTTCCATCCCTGACTCCCACCTGGTCTCCCGAGGAGCCAGGAGCAGCCCCTGAGCACTGCTGGGTGTGGCCCCAAACAGAAAAAAAAAATTTCCGAAGCGTGGGCTTCTGCCCTCCCTAGCCACTGGCCGACTCCACCCAAGGCCCGTCACTAGAGACATTTCCGTCTCACATTTGAAAACATTCAAGTCTTGGTCGAAGCCCCGCCCGGTGGGCCTCCTCCGATTTCCCTCCGAGAAGCTTCCTCTGCCTGCAGGCTCACGCGGCGGTGCTCGGTCCCCTCCGCTCACCTCAGCGAGGGCTGTGGGCTCGGCCAGGCTCGCTGTCGGACCACCGCTGGCCACGCTGCTAGGGGAGGCTCGTCCTCCCTCCCCGCTCTCTGTCCTCGCGCCCTTCCCTGCTCCCCCGCCAGGGACCTCATGGGCCGGACGCCGGGGTCGCTGGCACGCGGGCACACGCAGGCGCCACCCTTGCCAGCAGCCACGTTACCGCCCACTCGCATTCCCGTGCCACTGAATGTTGTTTTTCTCCTGTTTTTTTGGAAGGGGGTCTCCTAAACAGTGCTCGGGGGCCTGTGGGTTATGCCCACCAGGTGGGATGACAGTGCCTGGGTCCTGCTATGTGCCGAGGGCCTCGGTGGCCGTCCCTCCAGCATTCCCAGGGGGTCGTACATAGTGCCTGGGACGGGACTTAGGGTCCCGACAAGCAGGAGAGGCCTCGGGCCCTCGGAGCTACCTCCTGACTCTGAACAGTGCTGCAGGCTCCACGGAGTTTGGGTTTGTTGATTTGGGGGTTTTGGGCCACCCAAACAGTGCTCAGGGATACTCCTGGCTCTGTGCTCAGGGGTCAGACCTGGTGGTTCTCAGGGGACCGTGTGGTGCTGGGTATTAAACCTGCGTGCCTTGCATGCGAACCACGTGCTCGGCCCACTCAGACTCTGCTCTGAGCACTGCTTCTGAGCCAACCGAGCATCTTCATAACATGAGCTCATCTTCCTTCCTTTCCCTCCCTCCCTCCCTCCCTCCCTCCTCCTTCCTTCCTTCCTTCCTCCTCCTTCCTTTTTTCTCTTTCCTTCCTCCTTCCCTTCCTTTCTCCTTCCTTCCTTCCTTCCTTCCTTCCTTCCTTCCTTCCTTCCTTCCTCCTCCTTCCTTTTTTCTCTTTCCTTCCTCCTTCCCTTCCTTTCTCCTTTCTCCTTCCTTCCTTCCTTCCTTCCTTCCTTCCTTCCTTCCTTCCTTCCTTCCTTCCTTCCTTCCTTCCTTCCATCCTTCCTTTCTTTCTCCCTCCCTCCCTTTCTTCCCTCCCTCCCTCCTTCCTCCCTCCCTTCTCTTTTTTCCTTTCTGTTTCTGGGCCACACCTGGCTGCTCTCAGGGCTTACTCTCGGCTCTACACTCGGGTACGATTCCTGGCAGGTTCAGGGGACCATGCGGGGTGCCAGAAATCAGATCCGAGTTGGCCGTGTGCAAGGCAAGTGCCCTGCCGGCTGTGATGCCTACCCCTCTGGCTCCGTGTCATCGTCCTTTACTATTGGGTTATGAAGAGGGGGAAAGGCTATGATCAGTTTTCAATCTCTTTTTCACCCTTTATTTGTATGCTGATAGTTCATCATTTAACCTTCCTCAAAGCGCGCAACCAGCTGTACAGAACATCTTCCTAGATTCGTGAATTCCCTAAACTGTGCACTCGGGTCTTCCGTCAGCCCAGGACGCTAGAGCTTCGACGACTGTTTTTCTCGGGTGTTACTCCTGTTCTGTGTGTCTCCAGCCACTCTCAACTGTCTGATCCGTATCCTCCGTTCTCTGCCCAGGACTGGGTGTGGGGGTCAATCTCTCGCTTCAAATCTGACACTTTCTTCTTCTTATATAACCTTGGGGAAGTAAATTCAACCTATTTCTTTCCATTCCCTTGGGAGCAATTATTAGATGAGAGTTAGTGGCTCACCCAGGACAGGCGTGTAGGCAGCACCCGGCAGCCTGCAAATATTTAGCTCTCGGGGGGTCAGAGAGTTATCGGGGCAGGAAGGGCGCTTGCCTCGAACGCTGCCAACCTGAGTTCAATCCCTGGGGCCCCACATGGTCCCCCAAACTCACCAAGAGTGACCCCTGAGCACAGAGCCAGAAGTAGGTCCTGGGTACTGCTGGGTGTGGCGCAAAAGCCCCCCAAAAGGATTTAGCCCCCATGGCCCGGACCCTGGCTGAAAGTTCCTGGGTCGCTGCCAGGCGTGTCCCCCTGCCCCCCACTCCATCACGTTTTTGAGATTTTTTTCTTTTTGGGTCACACCCAGGGGTTCCTCCTGGCTCTGCACTAAGGAATTATTCCTGAAGGTGCTTGGGGGACCGTGTGAGATGCTGGGGTTGAACCCGTGTCGGCCTCATGCAAGGCAAATGCCCTCCCCGCTGTGCTAGGGCTCCCGCCCCTCCCTCAACACATTAAAAAAAAATCAACTGGGCAATTTTTTCCCTTCTCCAGCAGACTCACCTAGATACAACTTCAGGTTATATACTAATTCCTGACATCTTAAAAAGAAAGAAAGAAAAAAAACCCTATGTAGTATAACCTATGTAGTATAATCTTCCTTTCTCATTTTTTCCCAAGTCTGAGTTTCTTCTCATCGTATCGACCTTAAATGCAGCTGTTAGAAAATCAAATTCAGGGGGTGGCGAGGCAGTACCGCAGGGAAGGCCTCGCACGTGGCTGACCCCAGTTTGATCGCTGGCGCCCTGTGGGGTCCCCTGGGCAGCACCAGGAGTGACCCTGAGCACAGAGGCAGGAGGAAGTCCTGAGCACTACTTAAGGATGGCCCTCCCCGACACAGATTTTAAAAAATCAGCTGAGCAATCGTTTTGCTCTTTTTTCTCAGTACCAAATAGCAAACCCAGAGCCTCACACATGTACGGTGTATGTTCACCCGCGGACCCCCCCCCAGCTATGCAAGGAGCAAATGAACATTTAACAAGATCTTACTGGCATTTTTTTCTCTTCCCCCTCTCACACTCCCACTAGGTTTTGGTTTGGGGGACACAACCAGAGGTTCCCCGGTACTCCTGGCCCTGGCTGTGGTGGTGCCCAGGTGACCACAGGTGATGGCGGGATTCGAACCCGGGCCGCCTGTGGAGTCTCTCGCCAGCCCCTTATCAGCCTTTCCAGGAACTCACAAATCCAGCAGGAAGCATCTGGGAGGAGCAGAGCCTTCCCAGAAAGAGGGGATTTAGATAAAGGCGAAAGAGCGGATTGGTGGCAGCGGTCACCTTCCAGGGGATGGAAGAGTCGGCCAGCGAGTCACATAACTGATCAGTGCCAAGGGCAACTTCTGGAGCCCAGACTATGGTCAAAGCCGACGGCCGGTGGCACCAGACTGTGCATCCGGACCCCATTTGGTGTCTACTGTCTGGTTTTATGTCTAGTGACTTGGTTCTGGATCAGCTTCGCTCCTGGCTCTGGGCTGGCTCCTGGCAGCACTGTGGACCATGTATCGAAATTTTATTCGTGCCCAGGTCAGGGCCCACGCTTCCCCCCTGCACTATCTCTCTGACCCCCTTATCTTGTTCCTACTTAAAGTTTTGACTTTGGGGTCACCGGTGGGGTACTCCGAGATCAGTCCCGGGTCATCCGCGTGTAAGGCAAGTGCTTTCCTGGCTGTCCTGTCGCTCCATTATCTTGTTCTAAAACAGCTGCCAATTACTTGTAAGAAAGTGACTCAGGCTTGGTCTTTGCTAAGAAAACAGCTAGGGAAATTCTAAGAAAAAAGTCGGTCATTTCCCAAGATTGTCCACCTGGTTTGTATTTGACTTTTAACTATTCTTAAAAAAAAAAGAGAGAGAGAAGAGACACACAACTGAATCTCGGACCCGAGCAACTTGAGGCAGAGATGGCCCGGGACTTTGCGATAGGCCTTCTCTGCTGGGCCGCTCCAGACGGGGGTGGGTGCTGTCCCTCCGCCTGTCCTCTAAGAGCGCCAGCGGTCGCCATTTTCTAGAAGCCAGCAAGGTACGAGTCGTGGTGACAGCAAACCCCAAGTCTCTCGGGACAGGGGAGGAGTGGGCCCCCTCCCCCCACTCCGATGGGACGCTGAGATGACGCCACACCCGTCCACTGTTTACTTAAGCTCCCACGTGGCCACGATCCAGAGACACACAAATGAATCTCGGACCCGAGCAACTTGCGGCAGTGATTTCTTCAGACCCTAATTATTAAAATCTTAGAATTCCTAGAGCGTGCAGCGCCTCGTTTGTGTGCTGGGGCGAGGGAGGGCTGGAAACGCCAGATGACAGTCCCCCGCGTGCTCTCCTCTCCGTGCCTTCGCAGCCCCTGGACGGGGCGGTATCAGACAGGGCACGGGAGGGAACGATAAGAGACAGGGCAGGGAAAACGGGCCTGGGCCCTGCAGATAGCGGCTGCTCCGTCCTGGGGGTGGTGGGGAGGGTGGAGCCCCGCGTTTCTGGCTGCCACTTCCTGACGGTGCTGCACTGCGGTAGGGGGCAAGGGGCAGGCGCACAGAACTGCACTCGGGACTCCCAGGCTCCAAGCCCGGAACCTCGGGGAGTGGCTCCTGAGCACTGTTCAGCCTGGTCCCGCCCCCCCACCACCACCTCCGCTGTCAGACAAGCAGCTGCCGGGTGGACGGCAGGTTTGCAGTGACTCAAGCTCCTCCACCATCCAGCGAAACTCAGAAATGAGTCAGCTCGAGCAGCGCAGAGCACGGAGGCCGCCGAGGTCACAGGGTGACGTTAGCCCACACGCCGCAGTCAGAACGGGTGGGGGCGGGCGCCTCGGGCTTCCTGACGTTCCCTCTGGTTTTGTGAATAACGTTCCGTGGTAATCGAAGATTTCCCCAGAAAGAGGGGCGTGCGGAGCCGGCTGGGGCCTCCAGGCTGCTGAGCTGACAGCTGCCGGCGGGGACGGGTCTCGGCTCTGTCCTCGGCGGGGTGGCGCTAGTGCCCTGCGGGCAGGGAGGGGCGCGGATTCGAAGCAAAGGGGACATAGAGACAGTCTGGGGCGAAGGGCACTTAACGCCACCCACTCTTCATACTGAGGAGACCCCCTCTCCTAGTGCCGGTCTGTGCCACCCACTTTTTTTTTTTTTTTTTTGCTTTTTGGGTCACACCCGGTGATGCACAGGGGTCACTCCTGGCTCTGCACTCAGGAATTACTCCTGGCGGTGCTCAGGGGACCCTATGGGATGCTGGGAATTGAGCCCGGGTTGGCTGCGTGCAAGGCAAACGCCCTACCCGCTGTGCTATCGCTCCAGCCCCACCACCCACTCTTTATACTGAGGAGACCCCCCTCTTCTCGTGCCGCGGTCCCTTCCTCACGCCAAAACAGGGCCGGAGAGACGGGACGGCGGGCCCGGCACTTGCCTGCGTGCAGTGGCCCCTGGCTCTGCAGACAGTCCCACAAACACCGGAAGGAGTGAGCCCCGAGCACTGCTGGGTGTGGTCTGACACCCCTAGGCCCCGCAAATAAAAAAAAAAAAGCCCTGAGATTTTAGCAGCTTCTCCTTACCCAACGATTGGAGGCTCTTTCAGGGTCAGGGGAATGAGACCCACAATCGTTACTGTCTTTGGCATATTGAATACGCCGCGGGGAGCTTGCCAGGCTCTGCCGTGCAGGCGGGATACTCTCGGTAGCTTGCTGGTCTCGCCGAGAGGTATGTATACATGTATATATATATAATTCTCTATGATTTGTTGCCTACAGTCTGAACTCCATCAAATATGGTGTTGTAATTATGGAAAATGGGTAGGAAGTATCTTACAGTGTGTCCGGAAAGCAGCCTGGAGTGTGGAGATGGTTGGGTAGTGGAGGTCGGGTGCCAGGGCTGGGTCCCTTGGGGCGGGGGGGGAGGTTTCTCACCCGGCCCCCTCTGGGGCACCCCGAGTGAAAACAGCCTGGTGTGGAGTCCGGTCTGGTTTCTCTTCAGATCGCATAAATTTGGGGCTGGAGCGAGTAGTAGCACAGCGGGTAGGGCATTTGCCTTGCACGCGGCCGACCCGGGTTTGATTCCCAGCATCCCATAGGGTCCCCCGAACACTGCCAGGAGTAATTGCTCAGTGCGTGAGCCAGGAGTAACCCCTGTGCATTGCTAGGTGTGACCCAAAAAGAAAAAATAGACAGATTGTATAAATTTATTATTATTATTATTGTTATTATTATTTCAGGGTGACGTTGGAAGGGTTTGTTTCTGGCTCTGAGTTCAGAGGTCATTCCTGATGTTTCTCAGAGGACCATATATGGTACTGGGGACCAGTTCGGGGCCGGCTACATGCAAGGCAAACATCCGGCCCTGTTACGTCTCTCAGGCTCCCAAACTATTTTTTAAATTGTAACGAATACATCAAAATATACAGCCCCTTTGCTCTTTATTTGCTTATTTACGTACTTATTGGTTTTGAGGCCACACTCAGAGGTGCCCAGGGGTTTCTCCTGGCTCTGCGCTCAGGGATCACTCCTGGCGGTGCTCAGGGGACCGCAGGGGCTGCCGGGGAAGGAACCGGGGTCAGCCACGTGCAAGCACGCCCTCCCGCTGGACTGGCTCCGACTCCAAAGCCGACCAGGTCGCGCATCACACACGACAGGCGAGCTGAGAGCCCGGAGAAGGCTCTGTGAAGACAGACCTGCCGGCCGTGAGGGGCGAGTTCCGAGTCAGACAAGAGAGGCCAACAGCCGGAATCAAACAACCGTGCACAGGCACAGTTCCTGCAGGAGAGAAGGCGTGCCCCTGACACAGCCGGAATCAAACAACCGTGCACAGGCACAGTTCCTGCAGGAGAGAAGGCGTGCCCCTGACACACGAGACGGGGGTGGGCAGAGTGTCGGGGAAATGCCAGCACAACCTCGCAGAGACCCTCTGGGAGACGGGGGGAGCCACACTCCGGGGCTGCCGCAGTGCCGGGCACCAGGACAGGAGGGGGCAAGCCGAGGAGGGGGGGGCGGGCCCCGGGCCAGCGCCCTGGTCTGTGCTGGACAGGGAAACCACACTGGGAACAGAAGACGCCGATGACGGCGAGCCCTTGGCCCTGGGGACAGAACTGAGGGGGGGGATGAGGAGGACCAGAGGGACAGAAGGACGAGCCCGGGCACTATGACAGAAACAGCTGGAAATGATCACCCTGGACAAGAACTGAGGCAAAGGCACAGACATGTCAGCATCTGTACTGTAGCCATGGTGCCGAGAGGGGGGGGGGGGAGAGAGACAGAGACAGAGAGACAGAGAGAGACAGAGACAGAGAGGGAGAGAGAGGAAGGGAGAGAGAGAAAGGGAGAGAGAGAGAGGGAGGGGGAGAGAGGGAGAGAGAGACAGAGGGAGAGAGAAAGAGGGAAAGGGAGGGAGAGACAGAGACAGAGAGACAGAGACAGACAGACAGACAGAGACAGAGAGGGAGAGAGAGAGAGAGAGGGAGGAAGGGAGAGAGAGGGAGAGAGAAAGAGAGGGAGGGGGAGAGAGGGAGAGAGAGAGACAGAGGGAGAGAGAAAGAGGGAGAGGGAGGGAGAGACAGAGACAGAGAGACAGAGACAGACAGACAGAGACAGAGAGAGAGGGAGAGGGAGGGAGAGAGGAGGGAGAGAGAGAGGGAGAGAGGGAGAGAGGGAGGGAGAGAGGAGGGAGAGAGAAAGAGGGAGGGAGAGACAGACAGAGGGAGAAAGAGAGGGAGGGAGAGACAGAAACAGAGAGAGGGAGGGAGAGACAGAAAGAGAGAGACAGAGAGGGAGGGAGGGAGAGAGAGGGAGGGAGAGATAAATGGGAGGGAGAGAGGGAGAGGGAGGGAGAGAAGGGGAGGAGGGGAGAGAGAGAAAGAGAGAGGGGGTGAAAGGGAGGGAGAGAAGGAGAGAGAGGGAGGGAGGGAGAAGAAAGAGGGAGAGTGAGAGAGGGAGAGACAGAGACAGAGGGAGAGAGAGGGAGAGACAGAGACAGAGAGAGAGAGGGAGGGAGAGAGAGGGAGAGAAGGGAGGAGGGGAGAAAGAGAGAGAGGGAGAGAGAGGGAGGGAGAAAAAAGGGAAGGAGAGAGGGGGAGAGAGAGGGAGGGAGAGGGAGGGAGAAGGAAGGGAAGGAGAGAGGGGGGAGAGAGAGAGGGAGAGAGGGTCTGCACAGAGAGAGGCGGGGGGGTGGGCTGGGGGCACTGGTGATGGTGACTGCACCCTGGCGAGGGACTGGTGCTGGACACTGTATGACTGAAACCCAACCGTGACAGCTTTGTAATTCTGTACCTTGTGGTGACTTAACAAAATAATAGTAATAAATGTATAAAACTGATAAAAGATGCTCCTTGCGAGTCGCCACAGGGAAAGGAACCCGTGTGAGGCCGACACACACCCCTGCACACGCGTGTCCGGGCACTTTTCACTCGAGAAACCTGCACTCGAGAGCAACCCAAATCCCCGGCTCCTCCGGCTGGAGGACGCCGCTGGCCACAGGGCCCTGTCACGTCTCTCCCCCGCCTACCACACCCCTGCTCTGAAGGAAACGAGAGACACCAAGATACCGAATGGACGAGCTCAGAAGCATTATTGTGTGAAGAACATTCTAGAAGTCAGTGACATCCACCCAATGCTCACAAATGTTCTGACTGAGAAGAATTCTGATTTTCGGTGGTTTTTATTTTGGGTCACGGTCATGAGACTCCCTGGCATGTGCCGTTATTTAATCCTAAGTCAGTTGTCCTGCTGGGGGGCTCCCACAGAGCTCCTGTCAGCTCTTCGAGCACGGCGCCTGGCTGCCACTGTCTCACAGGACTTGGCTGTCTGTTCGCCGACGCCGGGCTGTCCTGTCTCAGTCATGGAAGCAACCAGAGTGCAGCAACAAGCCGCCTTCCCAAGGGTCAGCGTAACGGCCTGGGTTCCAGCCCCAGCCGACGCCCAAGGCCAGTCACGTCGAGAGAGAGACTCTGTCCATCCCGTCCCTCTGAGTGACACTGGGGTGCGGAGAGGCAGTGTTGGGAACACGGGGAGCTCCCCTCTGCAATCCTAACTCACGGGGGGCCAAGGAAGTGCAAAGGGCCCCCCTGGGACACTTGAACGTGATTTTCGGGGTACTCCTGAGCCTCCTGTCCTCGGGGGCTTGAGCAGAAACTGCCAGAGAAGTTCCCCTGGGTACCGGATGCGGCAGACGGCCAAACAGCCGCAATATTATGGCCTATCCGTCGGAAGAGAATTCAGCGAGGCGCTATGTAAGAAACCCGGCTATTCAGATCCAAACAAAACAGGTTAGTCCACGACGCTGGGGATGGATGCTGTTGCCATAGTGACGCGGCTCAGGTGGGGAGAGAGATCAAGGGTTCAGCTGCTTGCGGGGCGGAGGATCTATATCTGGCGGAATTATTCACGCCTATGACTCAAAATCCACTGCCAGGGACCGGGGAGACAGCGCGGGGGCTCAGTGCCTCGCCGGGCCCGCAGCCTGCCGGCGCCCCTGGGTTCCGGCCCCAGCACGTTGGCCCCCCCAGCCCCTGCCCCCACCCCTCAAAGAGTAACAACACAGCCGGGCTGAGAAACTCCAATCGGGCTGTGTTGGCTGCTCTTCTGAGGGGTCCACGCCCCAAAGTGCTTTGGGCTACGTACAACTCGGTGCCTTTGGGGGTGGGGGGTGCATTTTCAGGAGTGCTCAGGGTGGAAGCCAAGGCCTCCTGCAGGCAAGGGGTGCTCCAGCCCTCTGAGTGCTCTCGTTGGGGAGGACTCCCCAGCCCCTGTGTACCCCAAGAGGCTTATCAATCCTATCGCCGGCTCCACATCGGCCCCGCCAGGACCAGCGACTACTTTCTGTTTGTTTGCCTTGGAGTTTTTTGGGGGCCCGGCGGTCTGTGATGGGGGTCCCTTTTGGCAGGGCTCCGGGACTGGATTCTGTGCCAGGGATCGAGGGCAGGCGGGTCCCGCGCAAGGCAGGGGCTCTGCCCGGGGACTCTCCCTCCAGCCCCTGAAACGGGTGATTCTGAAGCACTGGCAAGTCCTCTGCCCACGCCGCCACCCCCAAAGCCCGCGGCCTGCAGTCTCTGGTCTCTCTTGCTGCCACTTGAAACTCTCTCGCCGCTCTGTGAAAGGCGCCCCCAGCGCACAGTTCCCGGGAAAGGGGAGCCTGAACGTGTGTTTACACTTTTCCCTCCCCAGGTAGACAGGAGGCGCCTGGAGTTCCCCACAGTTCTGGGTTATCATTTCTGAGTCAGGAGGAGGAGGAGAGAGACAGGGAGGAGGGGGAGGGGAGATGGAGAAGAGGGAGGGGGAGATGGGAGGAGGGAGAAGACATGGGAGAGGAGGAGAAGGAAGATATGGAGGAGGAGAGGAGGAGGAGGAGAAGGGGAGGAAGGGAGGGGAGGAGGGGAGGAGAGGAGGAGGGGGAGGGAAAAGGAGGGGAAGAGGGGAAGAGGGAGGGAGGAAGGAGGGGGAGGAGGGGAGGAGGGGAGGAGGAGGAGGAAGAGAGGGAGGAGGAGAGGAGGGGAGGGGAAGAGGGGAGAAGGGGAGGAGGGGGAGGAGGGAGGGAGGAGGGGAGGAGGAGGGGAGAAGGGGGGAGGGAGGAAGGAGGGGAGGGGGAGGGGAGGAGGACGGCTACGAAGAAGGGGAGGAGGGGGAGGAGGAGGAGGGGGGAGGAAGAGGGGAGGAGGGGTGGAGGGGAGGAGCTAGGGGAGCAGGGAGATTCAGGGCCGAATGCTTCCCATTCCCCGAGCTGCCCACGTACAGCGGAAAGGTCAGTCCAGGCTAGAGTCGGGCCAGGAGGGCTGAGGCGGGTCTGCGGGTCTCTAGGGGTCGAGCCACGATTCGCCCGAGGGACCCGAGGCCTGGAGCACCTGTCCCCTCTGCAGACCCCCGGGGTGCAGGCGGGAGCCCAGCGAGAAGCTGAGAAGCTGGACTCCCTGGCACCCTCCCTGCATTGGGGGTCGCCTCCTTCCCGCCCTCCCTGGGAAGCCGCCCTCCCTGACTCACTCGGTGAAGCAATTAGGCCTCCCGGGAGAAACTGCAATTAGGCAGGTAGCACCTCTGGGTGTGGCCGAGGGGGCCTGGGGGGCTGGTTTCACCTACTTTCAACACCTCCTGGGCAGCGTCGCCCCAGTGGGGGATTCTGGGGGACGAAAGGGTGGGGAGGGGCGAAGACGTGTTGGCTTTTTAATGAAATAAAAATGTTTTATATCAGAAACACACGGGAGATTTGTTGGATTTCTTTTTTCTTTTTTTTTTTTGCTTTCAGGCCACACCCAAGGATACTCAGGGGCTTCTCCCGGCTCTGCACTCGGGAATCCCTTCTGCTGGGCTTGAGGGAACCTATGGGATGGCGGGGCTCGAACCCAGGTTGGCCGCATGCAAGGCCAACATCCTCCTGCTGTACTAGGGCTCCAGCCCCCGGGGTGAAGTAAGGCATCTATTTAGGCAGTGCGTGCGTGCATGCGTGTGCGTGTGTGTGTTTGTGTGTATGAGAGAGACAGACAGACACACACACACACACGCACGCACACACACACAGACTCCACAGTGTGAGGGAAAGGCATCACACACCCCAGGCTGGGGTTCGGGAACGGCCAAGGGGCAAGCGCCCGTTTGCCACAGCAACCCTGGGCGGGAACGATGCTTCGGAAAAGGAAACTGAGGAACTCGACCTTCGATGATGGCCTCATTCTGACTGTTCCCTGGAAAGGGGGATGGTCTGTGGCTCTCTGGAGACCCCCAGGCCGGGGCCAAGGAGGAGGCACACTCTGGCCTTGGCCGCAGGGAGGAGCCTGCTTGCCTGACAGGCCTGGGGCCGCCTGACCGGCCTGACCCCAACCTCTGAGGTAATGTTGGCTGTTTCGGCCCGAGGCTGGCAGGTAAGTTGTTACGGCAGCAGCAGATAAGGCGGCCTGGCAGAGGGCCTCGGCAGAGAGCCTCAAGTGCAGGGGGCCCCAAGGCGTGGGCGACTCTGGGAGGGGAAGGAGGAGGAGGAGAAGGGGGGAGGGAGGGGGAGGATGGGAAAGGGGAGGGTGGAGGGGAGAGAGAGGAAGGGAGAAGAGAGGAGGAGGATGGGGAGGGGGAGGAGGAGGAGAAGGAGGAGGAGGAGGGGAAAGGAGGAATGAGGGGGAGGAGGGGGAGAAGAGAGAAGAGAGGGCAGGGAGAGAGGAGGGGAGGAGGCAGGAGGAGGAAGGGGCAGGGGGGGAGAAGGAGGGAGAGGAGAGGGGAGGGGGTGGAACAGGGGAGAGAGGAGGAGGAGAGGGTGGAGGTAGGGAGGAGGAGGGGAGGGCAGGACCCAGTGGAGCTGCAGCTGTGGCTGCCCGTCCTGCCTCCCCTCTGCGAAGGCCTTCGTGGGGTGCTCCACGGCGCCCCAGGGACCAGGGGACGCTCGCAGGCATGACCTCGGAAAGGAAGAATCAAAGAGCTAGAGCAGGAATGAAAGAAAACAATCTCTGCTCCCCTCCCGCGTCCTGGCACGGATGCAGGCAGGAGAGAGGCGGGGCGGGAGGCGCCCGGGCCAGTCAGTCTGTTCCTGGGGGCGCAGGGCTGAGAGCTGACCCTGCCATTCCGAACGGAACCTTCTGGAAGTGATGACCAGCGCGGCTGGGACGCACAGGGCCAGCCCGCTAGCCCACGGCTCCAGGAGTGGGTGGCGGGTGGGCCGGCCACGGGCAGTGATCTCGGGGGAACAGGGCAATCCCAGGGAAAGACAGTCCCGTCCTCTCCCCCGCGCCCAGGGGGAGCTGGGGGGTGGGGAGGAGGGTCTCCGGGGGACGACCAGGGCTCTGTGACCCTTGGGCTTTCAAGAATCAGGTTCTACCCAGAGGCCAGAGACAGTCCAGTGGGGAGGGGGTGGATATATTCCCTTTGGTGTGGGGGCCGTACTTGACAATGCTCAGGCGTTACTCCTGACTCGGTGCTCAGGCATTACTCCTGGCCGTGCTCAGGGGCCGCATGGGATGCCGGGGAGGGGAATGAACCCGGGCTGGCCCCGGGTGAGGCAAGACCTTCCCCTCTGTACTATGGCTCTGGCCTCCCGAAATATATTTCTAACTTATAACCTGGCATGTACACGATTCACAGATGTTGGTGGTGGGGATTTTTTTTTTTTGGGGGGGGGGGTTCCTTCCAGACTTGGACCAAGGGAAGAGGGAAAAAATCCCGAGAGCGACACATGTAGAGTTCGGAATGTCGCCAGCGTGTAAAAGGAGAAAGAAAACCAGCTGCTGAGCGTCCTTCAGAATGGCCCATGCTCTGCGAGGCAGAGAAAAGTCCCTGCAGTCCTGGGTGGCTTAGGCGGCAGTGACGCCCCTGATTACAACAGCGGGCAGAGTTTAAAAAACGAAGTCTGCCTCCGCCAGCCGATGCGAACTCAGTGTCCTGAGGGTGATCCTAGGGGAACGTGCCCATTTTATAGCCGCAGGCCAACAAGAAAATAAAAACGCAACTATGAAATATACTTGAAAGACCCAAACCGGACCTGACGCGCTGTCACGTTAGCGCGCGTCACGCCGTGAACACTGTCAGCATCCCTGTCCGTGACCTTGGCTCCTAGCTGTCAGTGCCCGGAATACTCGTGAAAGTGGGCCTGAGAGACGGTGGGAGACCCCGCTCAGCTCTCTACACGCTCTGGTCACCCCCCCTCCGCCCCCGGCCTGGGTCTGGAAGCGGTCCACGGGCATCACCCAGTGTGGCGCCCAAAGCAAAACCAAACACGAAGTCTTGGAAAGCATGGCCTGTGAGTAAGGCCCCCGGAATGGAGCGGAAACCTGTCTGGGGAAGGGAAGCGGCCAGCAGTGAGGGGGGTCTGACGGCCACGGGCGGGCGCCCAAGTTTGAACCCAGGCACCCTCCCCCCATCCCAGCACTGCACACAGAGCCAGGAGTAATCCCTGAACTCTGTCGGGGTGGCCCAAGCCCCCTCCCCAACACACACACACACACACAAGCCCCCTCCCCCTCTTCAACACACACACACACACACATGAGCCCAAGCCCCCTCCCCAGCACACACACACACACACACACACACACAAGCCCAAGCCTCCTCCCCACACAAGAAAGTACTCTTCAGCTGGCTCACACACACACACACACACACACACACACACACACACACACACACGAGAAAGCGCTCTTCAGCTGGCTGAGTTTCCCAGTAAAGCAAAAATCCATGATTGGAAATATCTGAAGACTGGATGAAACTTGATGGCTTATCAAATACACAGAAGATACTCTGTGTGTGTGTGTGTGTGTGTGTGTGTGTGTGTGTGTGTGTGTGTGTGTGTGTGTGTGTGTTGGGGGCCAAGCCTTCTCTGGAGGGAGGGATTCTTCAAGGGGGGGTCCCAGGACTGCATGGGAGACCCACGTCCTCACACCGCGGCCACAGGCCCGGGACCCCGGGCGGGCAGCTGTAGGGAACAGACCCACCAGGCCCCTCGGATGCTCCATCGAATCTTAAGAACGACTGGCCGGAATGTCCTCAAGGTCCAGGCTCCTCCGGGAGCAGCACACTCTTAGGCAGGGCTTGGGAAACAGTCCATCTCCCCCAGAAACTACCCCTGAACGAGACGCACGGCCTCGTGGGAAAGAAATACCCGCTTTCGGCTTCTGCAACACGCCCTGGAGCCTGTGACGTGCCACGTCTGCCTAGTGCCGCTATTTCACGGCTCAGCGGCCCGGACGCACTGCCATTTTAGCAACTGTTAAACAGGAGGGGCTTGCTCTCTGCAACGCCTAACTCTCTCTGCTTTTCCCGCTCTGGAGACGCCTGTGCATCCTCCGGAACACACACTCCTCTCCTTCGCCACCCGCGTGTCTTCCTAAGCAAATTTTATCATCTTGTGGGGCTGGAGCAATAGCACAGCGGGGAGGGTGTTTGCCTTGCACGCAGCTGACTGGGGTTCAAACCCCAGCATCCCATATGGTCCCCTGAGCACCGCCAGGAGTCATTCCTGAGTGCAGAGCCAGGAGTAACCCCTGAGCACCGCTGGATGTGACCCAAAAAAGGAAAAAAAAAAAAAATCTTGTTTTACACACACAAAAAGAAGCAGCAAAAGAAAGTATCATGAAAGATTTTTTTTTTGCATATTTTTTGATATGCATGAAGTACTGAATTTGTTTCACAGGTAGAAAATGACAAGAGTTAATTTATACTACAAGTAAGTCCTAGTAAACATATTCCTTTAGGGGCTGAAGCCATAGCACAGAGGGTAGGGTGTTTGCCTTGCACGCGGTCGACCCAGGTTCGATCCCCAGTATCCCATATGGTGCCCCGAGCACTGCCAGGATTAGTTCCTGAGTGCATGAGCCAGGAGTAAGCCCTGTGCAATGCCGGGTGTGATCCAAAAAGCCAAAAAAAAAAATCCTTTATTTCCAAATATAGCTTGTAATTAATTGTATTCACCTAGTATTTTTTTCTTTTTTCTTCCTTCAATCACTTGATTAGCAGCTTGTGGGCATTTTCTACATGTTTAACACAATGATTTTCAAAAAGATTTAGCTGAAGCACGTGCTTCACATGTAGGAAGCCCAAATTTAATCCCCAGGGCTGCATGGTCCCCCAAGCACTGCAGGAGTCCCCACAGAACCGGGGCAACCCCAGGTACAGCCAGGTGTGGCCCCAAGACAAAAAGAAAAAAAAGGTCAAATATCAAAGAAATGGCCAAGGAACGAAAAAAGAGGATCAATATTAAGTGTCATTCTAAAGCTTTACACAAGAGTCAAGTGGAAACATGAAATCCCTAGGAGGGAGATATTATTTTTGGCTTTTTTTTGGGGGGGGGTCACACCTGGCAATGCACAGGGGCTACTCCTGGCTCTGCACTCAGGAATCACCCATGGCAGTACTCAGAGGACCATATGGGATGCTGGGAATCGAACCCGGGTCGGCCGCATGCAAGGCAAACGCCCTACACACTGTACTATTGCTCCAGCCCCGGAGGGAGATATTATTTATCCCCTTAAACACAAAGGCGAAAACCAAAGAGATTTCCCACGTGACCAACTGTAAACCTAGGAAATAGCAACGTCAAAAGTCTGAAGATACATTTCTTTCTTCCTTGGGTGCTTACTCCTGGCTCTGCACTCAGGAATCACCCCTGGTGGGTGTTCAGGGAACCACACGGGATGCCGAGGATCGAACCCAGGGCTGTTGCGTGAGAGGCAAACACCCTCCCAATGTACTCTGGCTCCCCCTGAAGAGATACTGCTACAGTGCCAAGCGACAACTTTTCAAATGTATCAAATGTATCGACTTTACTACACTACAAACAGCTAAACATGTTTTCATGGGAGTGAACACAGTCAAGTAGAAACACCCAACTAGGTAATGACCTCATCAGGTTTCTGTCCTTTTGTTTTGCTTCTGGGCCACAGTCGGTAGTGCTCAGGGCTATCCTGGCTGTGCTTGGGGGACCATCGATGGTGCCGGGGATGACACACAGGTCACCCTACCTGCTGTACGATCGCTCCGGGCCCGATTCCTGTCTTATACAATAGTCCCTGGAACGTGACTGGAACTGAATAAAAGAATCCCGCCGTCAAAAAGATTCAAGATAGGGGCTGGAAACAGCACAGCGGGGAGGGCATTTGCCTTGCACAGCGGCCGACCTGGGTTCGAATCCCAGCATCCCATGTGGTCCCTGAGCACTACCAGGAGTAACCCCTGTGCATCGCTGGGTGTGACCCAAAAAGCAAAAAAAAAAAAAAAGATTCAAGATAATAAATGTCATTTTAGTAACTGTTAAACAGTTTTTCTACCTAGTTTCATTAATTTATTTTGGCTTGCTGGGTTGCTGGGTCACATCTGGCGATGCACAGGGGTTACTCCTGGCTCATGCACTCAGGAATTACTCCTGGCGGTGTTCAGGGGACCATATGGGATGCTAGGAATCAAACCCAGGTCGGCCGCGTGCAAGGCAAACGCCCTACCCGCTGTGCTATCGCTCCAGCCCCCCTACCTAGTTTGTTTTAAAAAGAATACTTGAGCTAGCATTTTATTTACTCTGCCATCTAGAAAGAAGAGATCAGGTTAAGGGGAATTAAATGTCGCCCATATATATATGTAAAAAAAAATTTTGGGGGGGGGGGCTAGAGACGGTGCAGTGGGCTGCAGGGCCAGCCTAGCATGCCGGGGCCTCATGGTCCTCTGAGCACGCCCAGGGGAGGCACAAAAACCCCACACAAAAAAGGGAAAAGAAAGCTCAGAGGATTTAAACACTTAATTCCAATGGTGGGGCTGGAGCAATAGCACAGCGGATAGGGCGTTTGCCTTGCACGTGACCGACCCGGGTTCGATTCCTCCATCCCTCTCAGAGAGCCCGGCAAGCTCCCGAGAGTATCCTGCCCACACGGCAGAGCCTGGCAAGCTCCCCGTGGCGTATTCGATATGCCAAAAACAATAACAACAAGTATCACGATGGAGACATTACTGGTGCCCGCTCGAGCAAATCGATGAGCAACGGGATGACAGTGATATGGTGATACAATTCCAATGGTTCCCAAAACCATCTTCCCTGAGTGCCTTGGTTTGAAACCAGGGACCCACATGAAGCGAGACGGCGGCGAACATCACGGGCGCGGGAAGGGCTTTTACAGGGAGGCGACCCGGGCCACTCGCGATCAGAGAGGAGAGTCCTCTCATTTCACCAGCCTGCTCTTCTGCCCAGCAGTGACCGCTGAGTCACTGGAAATGAATTTTGAAATGCTACAGAAATAAGAATTCAGCGCAAGAGGCCCCACAGGGGGAGGGGGACGGAGATCGGCTTACAGGGCTCTTCGGAGAAAAAGCCACGGGCCCCGTCGGGAGCCTTCAGAACACAGGAAACATCAGGCCACGCTCCTGGTCACACCGGGAGAACGATGGTTTGAAGCAAGAACCAGAATTTCTATTTAAAAACATTATTATCATTTTTTTTCTCAAAGAGCTATTCCTGCAGCCCGGGGGGAAGGCTGCATTTTCAAAACTGCTTGCAAACCTCCAACACGCAACCCAGCGCGGAGCGGAGTTGTGTAATTCTACCTCGCCTTGCTGCAGCGGCCGTGGTGAAAGCGCCCAACGGGAAGGTGTGTGGCAATGTGTGGCAACCCCTAAGCGCTGCTGAAAAAAAAAAAAAAAAAGCTTCCATGTCTCCCCTCCACATGTGGTCGTAACCGAGGAAGGCTGGCAAGTTCCATTTTTTTTTTTTTTTCTTTTTGGGTCACTCCTCCTGGCTCTACACTCAGGAATTACTCCTGGCGGTACTCAGGGGGGCCCTATGGGATGCTGGGAATTGAACCTGGGTCGGCCATGTGCAAGGCAAACACCCTACGTGCTGTGCTATTGCTCCAGCCCCCAGTTCCATTTTCTATTTATATATGCTCGCTTTGGGGGCTCGGGGCCACTGCACGGGGCTCTCTCCTGGCTCTGGGGACCAAGCTGCATGCACCCCTGTACTGTCCCTCCAGTCTTTCAAAGTAATCCTCCCTCCCTCCCTCCCTTCCTCCCTCCCTCCCTTCCTTCCTTCCTTCCTCCCTCCCTCCCTCCCTTCCTCCCTTCCTTCCCTCCTTCCTTCCTTCTCCCCTCCTCTCTCTCACTCTCTCTCTCTCTCTCTCTCTCTCTCTCTCTCTGCTTTTTGGGTCACACCCAGCGATGCACAGTAGTCACTACTTGCTCTGCACTCAGGAGTTATTCCTTGCGATGCTCAGAAAACAATATGGGATGCTGGGAATCGAACCCGGTTCGGCCACATGCAAGGCAAAGCCCTCCCCACTGTGCTATCGCTCCAGACCCAAGGAATCCTTCTTTAATTCTGGCGTGTAATAAGCCAATATGGCAAGCTCGGCGCTCGAACTGAAGTGAAACCCATCCTGTGGATGGCTGTTCCTCACCCCCCACGGACCCTGGCATCCTTCTCACCCGGTTTCCTTCCTGTGGCAACCGCCCTGCTCCCCAGCTGGTCCCCTAGTTTCACGCTGCGGCCCCTGAATGTCACCTGGGGGCCCTTGGGACGTCCTGGGCGCCCACAGCAGGTCCTACGGGTGCCGGCTGAATAACGCTGGTGTGGATCAACAACCGCACGGCAGTGAGAGGGGTCAGGGGACAGAGGCCCCGAGGGAGGAGCGAGTCCCCGGCTCCAACAGGTCACTCCAACTATTCGGAGAATGGGAGTGTTGTCTATTTTCAGATCGTTTAGATATTTTTAAATATCCTGAAACCAAACCCAGGCTCCAGAGGCAGAGCTGTTGGCTGTGTTTATTAAAATACCATCTCCTTCTAAGCCTGCCAAACGCACCTTGGACCCAGAAACTCCGGTTTCCATGAAAATGCCAGAGCACTGTTATGGAAACAGCAACCCAAAGTCACTGATACCTGCTGCTCAGTGTGATCTAAAACAGAGCAAAAGCATACTAGGCATTTCGGGGCATGCTATAGAAAAGGAGGAAACAGACACAGGGCAAAAATGTTAGTCCTGTAGATAAAATACCTACCTCTAAAAATCCTTAAAAAAAAAAAAAAGATTTTGAATACATATCATTTTTTCTTTCTTTTTTTTTTTTTTAAGTTTTTGGGTCATACCTGGTGATGCTCAAGGGTCATTCCTGGCTCTGCACTCAGGAATTACTGCCGGTGATGCTTGGAGGACCATCCGGGATGCCGGGGATGGAACCCAGGCCGGGAGCATGCAAGGCAAGCGCCTGTCCTGCTGTACTATCGCTCCAGCTCTGAACACAAACCTCTTTTTTGGGGGGCGGAGGGGTTTGGGTCACACCAAGAGATGTTCAGAGCCTTACTTTTCCATGCTTTGCTTGGGGCTCACTCCCAGCGGTGCTGGGGGACAATGCAGTGGCGGCAGTGGAACCCAGATCCCCTGCAGGTAAAGCCCCCACCCACCAAAGCCTCTCCCCGGGCCTGAGGTCAAGTCTGACCCCGATTCTCTCCCCTTTGACCTTGCCAAGTGTTTCCACTGTTTTCTCCTCAGACAGAGCCAGGTTTGCCCCTTTCCTTCCCAGCACAGATCGCGATTGGGATCTTGGAAGCGGAGTTCCCAGGCTGCAGTGCAAGAAGGCCGTGAAACCATGGACCTCTGGGGGCTGGAGCAATAGCACAGCAGGGAGGGCGTTTGCCTTGCACGTGGCCGACCCGGGTTCGGTTCCCAGCATCCCATAGGGTCCCCTTAGCATGGCCAGGGGTAATTCCTGAGTGCAGAGCCAGGAGTCACCCCTGAGCATCGTTGGGTGTGACCCAAAAAGAAAAAAGCAAAAAAAAAAAAAGGAAAAAAAAAAACCACGGACCAGCCTTCTTGGTTCCTGCGGGCCAGGCCAGGCGCCCAGCAGGCAGGGAGAGTGACTGAACCACTCTGGCCGGCCCGGAGCTTCTCTTCCCCTGCCCTGCAGCCCACGGGATTCTCCCCACTCCCCGGCTGCGAGGGTCTGTCACTGCTTCAAGCCTGGAGGGGCTGGACCCCTGTGAATGCCAGATCCGGACCCTCCGACGGCTCCCCTCGGTTAGTCAGGGACCCCAGAATCATCCCTGCACCAAAGGGTTAAAAAAAGAGTACAAACCGGGCCCTGGCCCACCATACGCCCCAAATGGGGACTCCTAAACTTTTTTTCTCTTGTCATTAAGTGGTATCTATCCAAGGAACTCAAAGGCGGTGTGACGTTAAAGAAGGAAAATCAGCCAATGCGGCTGGTCAGATTCACGGGTGGGAAACAGCCCACCTTGTCATCACCGCAGGAGATTCAGAGAAACCATCTCAGAGGTGGTACGGGGGTAGGATGCTGGCCCAGGGAGGGTGGGGAGGGTGGGGAGGGTGCATGTCTTGCACTCGGCTTACCCCAGTTCTATCCCACTGTTCCTCTGAGCATCGCCAAGAGTGGTTCCTGAGAGCAGAACCAGGAGTAGCCCCTGAGCGATGCCAGGTGTGGCCCAAAACCAAACCAAAACAACAAAAATGGTGTGTGGGGGGAAGATGCTTTCCTTGCATGCGCCTGGCCCCGGCTCAACCCATGGCTCCACTGTGGTTCCCTGAGTGCCAGTAGTGATCCCTGTGCACAAAGCAATGCTAAGGGCGTCTCCTCACCTACCCAGAGGAGAGGAGAGAAGAGACGGGTGGGAGGAGGGGAGAGGAGCAGATGGGAGAGGAGCAGAGGAGGTAAGGAAGAAAAGAGGGAGGGAAAGAAGGAAGGAAGGAAGGAAGGAAGGAAGGAAGGAAGGAAGGAAGGAAGGAAGGAAGGAGGGAGGGAAGGAAGGAAGGAAGGAAGGAAGGAGGAAAGGAGGGAGGGAAGGAGGGAGGGAGGGAAGGAAGGAGGAAGGAAGGAAAGAAAAAGGAAGGAAGAAGAAAGGAAGGAAGGAGGAAAGGAGGGAGGGGAAGGAGGGAAGGAGGGAGGGAAGGAAGGATGGAAGGAAGGAAGGAAGGAAGGAAGGAAGGAGGAAAGGAGGGAGGGAAGGAGGGAGGGAGGGAGGGAGGGAGGGAGGGAGGGAAGGAAGGAGGAAGGAAGGAAGGAAGGAAGGAAGGAAGGAAGGAAGGAAGGAAGGAAGGAAGGAAGGAAGGAAGGAGGAAAGGAGGGAGGGAAGGAGGGAGGGAGGGAGGGAGGGAAGGAAGGAGGAAGGAAGGAAGGAAGGAAGGAAGGAAGGAAGGAAGGAAGGAAGGAAGGAAAGGAGGGAGGGAAGGAGGGAGGGAGGGAGGGAGGGAAGGAAGGAGGAAGGAAGGAAGGAAAAAGGAAGGAAGAAGAAAGGAAGGAAGGAAGGAGGAAAGGAGGGAGGGGAAGGAGGGAAGGAGGGAGGGAAGGAAGAATGGAAGGAAGGAAGGAAGGAAGGAAGGAAGGAAGGAAGGAAGGAAGGAAGGAAGGAAGGAAGGAAGGAAGAAAGGAAGGAAATTCTAACTCTTCCTGATCAAAACACAGTGGAGAGCGAGGGACTCTGAGAAGGGTGTTTGAGGAATCTGCAGCGAACACCCTAATCACACAGCCGGGGTGTTTGCTTCCTCGGAGAGACAAAGCGAGGACTGCTGCTCTCACCACTTCTATTCAAGCTTGAGCTGAAGGTCTAATCAGGGACATTGTGAGAGGAAGAAGAAAATAGAAACTGGGCAGGCGTGAGAGAGGCTGTCTGTATTCACAGGCGACCCGGTAGTACAAGCAGAACATTCCAGAGCCTCTGCAGAAGAGTGACTAGAAATAAGTTTTCTTCAGGTGGCAGGGGAAAAAAGGAAACACACACACACACACACACACACACACACACACACACAGCCTCAATTCTAGGTCTCCATACACACACACAGCCACAATTCTAGGTCTACACACACACACACACACACACACACACACACACACACACACAGCCACAATTCTAGGTCTCCATACACACACCCCCACACCCACACCCACACCCACACCAACACACAATTCTAGGTCTCCACACCAGCACAGGACACTGGAACTTGACCAGACGTGTTATTTCCAAATGCATAAGGAAAGGATCATGCGTTCCCCAGAACGATCTCTCACACGTGGGACATAAAGAAACACAGAGAGGGGATGACAAACGCCCCAAGGCAACAGACACAGACAACTGGTCAGCAGTGGGAACTTGCCACAGCGCCGGGGGAGGGGCGCAAGCTGTGGGCTGCAGGGGCCGAGATGCTTGACCTGCATCAGACGACCTGGACTCATCCCCAGCACTGCAGGATGGCCCCTGAGCACACCAGGCGCACACCCCGAAACCCCCGCCCCCACCCGCCCCCACAACCCCAGTGGTTCCGAGGCCTGTGGGTGACTCCTGAGTGCAGAGCCGGGAAGACGCCCCGAGCACCACCAGGCGGGGACACAGGGACTAAAGAGGAAAGAGAACATGTTGGGCTGGAGCGATGACACGGCAGGTCGGGTGCTTGCCTCGCGAGCGGCTGACACGGGTTCAATCCCCGGCACCCCCAAGGGTCCCCCAGCCCCGCCAGGAGGGATCCCTCAGTGCAAAAGCCCCGGGCGCCTCTGGACGTGAAACGCAAGTACCAGGCATCAGCAGGACGTGCCCGTGGCCCAGGGGACCGGGCAGAAAGGGGACGGCCATCCTCTCCGTCACGGCGGGCAGCTGGGCTGGGCCCTTTGAGACCCGCCCCAGAAGACAAGGGCGGGCAAGACAAAGTCTTCCCAGTAGCGGAGGGGACCCACTGGTGCCCACGGAAGGGACAGCGTGGGGGTGAGTGTGCGGTGGAGAACGTTCTAGGCTTAGGGCCCACGCGGAAAAGGCCTCCGTTTAGACCTGACAAACGAGCAGACAGACACCGGCCAGGGAAGAGCCCGAGCAGGGGGCAGGCACGCGGCGGGCAGAGAGGGGAGGGCAGGGAGGAGGAGGGACGGGGGAGTCTGAGACAAGGCTCAGCTGGGAGGCAAGAACTCGTGAGGCAAGAACTCGCACAGAAGGGCCTTGCAGGTGGAGTTTGGACTTTACCTTAAGGCAATAAGGAACTGCTGAAAAGTTGGAGATTTTTTTGCTGTTTCCTAGGGCACACCCGTGCTCAAGAGTCCCTCCAGGCGGGGCGGGGCGGACCCTAGGGTTGACAGGATTCGAACCCCAGTCCATCCATGCACAAGACAGGCGCCTTCCCGTGGCTGACGGCTCTGACCCCCGGTGCTGGCCTGTCCCCTCCCGCTCGGGAAGCCCCGTCCAGCTTTGTGTTGGCGGGAAAAGCAGCACAGCTGCAGCCCCGAGTGACACGAGTGACGTCAGGGAGAGATGGGGGTTGGGGGGGGCGCGACAGCTGTCGTTCCCCACCGTCCCGGCTCAGGTCACAGAGAAAAACAGGCCAAGAGGCCCGGACACTCGGCAGGGGGTCAGCCCGTCTCCCTAGGGCCCTGGCGGCGAGGACAGGAGGACGGCGAGGCGTCTGCAGCCGGCGGAGGGTGGACGGAGCCACGACGCGGCAGGACGAGGACAGGGCCTGGCTCTGGGCGCTGCAGACGCGCTGGACAGAGGTCTGTGCTGGGTCAGGCTAGGCCCCGTCCCCAGGAAGGCGAGCAGCCCCAAAGGAACCCACGAACAGTAATGACAGGAAGAGGAGCGCACCCAGGGGCAACCCCTCCTCGCCGCCCCCCTACCCCCATCAGCACCTTCTCTGACTGGCCGCAGGGGCGGGCTGGCAGCCCTTGCTGGAGCCAAGATCACGTTCAAGTGCTCCGGAGCTCTGCTCAGCCCTGCTAACAGACTCCAGCAGTGGGGGGGACTGACCAGAGGCGACGGATACCCCAAGGGAAGCCCCCCAAAGGCCGCTGATGATGCTTAAACAGGAAAATTGCAACATGAAACGCGCAAGAGCCAAGAGTTTGGGGAAAGAAGGAAAGAGACGCAGGAACTGCCGGGCAGGGCCCAGAGACCTCCCGGGTGCCTCTGAACTCCAGAAGGGAAGCACAACAGGCGGGGGTGGAGGGGGTGGGGGTGGGGGTGGGGGGGGCAAACGCTCAAGTTTAGGGACTGGAAGTAACTTTAGAAACCCCGAGAAGGCCAAAGAATAAACACAAAGAAAACCACATCAGAGAAGGCTCGTGATGCCCAGGGCCAAGGGCCATAAGGAGGGGTGGAGGAGGGGTAGGGTAGGGGTAGAGGAGGGGTGGAGGAGGGGTGGCCTCCTCCAAACCCACCAGGTTTACTTCCCCCATGGACCCTGGAGGGCTCTCTGCAAGGAAGGAGGAAACCAACATTTCTAACTTCCCCAGGGCCGTGGCCAGTGGGCCAAAGACCAGAGCAGCTAAGGATGCGCCTCAGGGCGGCCCCTGTCCCAACAGAGGCTTGGCCCAGCGCAAAGGGCCAATCTCTGGGCCAAGGGGGTCCGGGACGAGAGTTTAAGGTCCGAGGCAGGGAATGATGGAGTAATGATACCTCTGGGCATTTTTTTGGAGAGGGGTATGTGTGTGTATGTGTAGGGGTGTGTGTGTGCGCGCATTTTTTGGAGGGGTGTGTGTGTGTGGGTGTGGGTTGGAGAGGGTGTGTGTGTGTAGGGGTGTGGTAGGTGTGTGTGTGTGTGTGTGTGCATTTTTTGGAGGGGTTTGGAGGGTGTGTGTGTGTGTGGGTAGGGGTGTGGTAGGTGTGTGTGTGTGCATTTTTTGGAGGGATGTGTATGGGGGGTTGGAGAGGGTGTGTGTGTAGGAGTGTGGTAGGGGTGTGTGTGTGTGTGTGCATTTTTTGGAGGTGTGTGTGTGGGGGGGGTGTGGTAGGGGTGTGTGGGTGTATGTGTGCGTTTTCTGGAGGGGTGTGGGTGTGCGTGTGGCGGAGCATGGGGACCGGCCATGCTCGGGGCGTCCTCCTGGCTCTGCATTCTGGGGTCACTCCTGACGGCATTTGGGGGATTCTCTGTGCTCCTGGGGATCAGCCTCCAGCCAACCGCATGCAAGACAAGCTTCTCTGCTCCCCCCTCTCCAGCCCCACCTCCGAGGGCTTTTGTGTTTTTCTTGGTTGTTTTTTTTTTTTAATTTTTCTGGTGGGGGGACTCCCGAGTCCTAACCCGGCGGCCTTGGGGCCCGTCGCCATGATTCTCTGCCCGCAGGCCCAGGTAGCACAGCAGCTGATGGCAAGTGCCCGACCTGAGTCTGCTTCCTGGCACCCGAGGGTCCCCCAGTCTCTCTGGGGGCAGCCCCAGGAGCCCCCCGCACGGCGGAGATGGCCGGGGAGATCCCCAGCACCACTGGACCTTTGCACGGAATTGTCGGCCCACTGGACTAAGAACAAACAACGGAGGGTCCCGTTCTCCTGACTGCCGCTTGGGAGTGCCCCCCCCAAACAGAAGAACCGCAAGACCCAGTGGTTCCACTCCTAAATCAGCATTTTAAACGACCCAGGCACATTTATGTTCACCGAGTGTTACATACTTCTGCCCGCCTGGAAACGGACCACATGTGGCTCGAAAGAGCCGCACACGCACACAGGATTCAGCCATTGGAAAGATGACACCAGAGCAACAGCACAGCGGGTAGGGCGCTGCGGTGGGTAGAGCGCTCGCCTTGCATGTGGCCGGCCCGGGGTCAACAGCGCCTTCTCCCCCCGCCCCCCCGCACAAAGCCAGAGGTTCTTGGTTTGGGCACCACAGCCAGTGAAACCAGGGTTGACTCCTTGGCAAAAAAGGAGAAACATGAAGGTTTGGAGAATGTCTTTCAGGACCGAAGAGATAGTACAGTGGGTAGGGCGTTTTCCTTGCACGCGGTCGACCCGGGGTTCGATCCCCGGTATCCCATAAGATCCCCCAAGCACCACCAGGAGTAATTCCCGAGTGCAGAACCAGGAGTAACCCCTGAGCATCACTGGGTGTGGCCAAAAAAGGGAAAAAAAAATACACAATGTCTTTAATTGCTTTCTAATACCTATTTAACTCTGGGAATAGTTTTTATTAATATTAAGTAATATTGTATCACTACAATCTAGATATTGTATCACTTGTAGTGATACAATAGTAAGCTAGATTGGGGGGGCAGAAAGATAGATTTCTCTATCCAGGTGCCCTACATGATAGCGTTATCTCTCTCCAACCCCCTTACATTTTTATTTTGGTCACACCCAGTGAGTTTTAGGAGGCTCCTCCCGGCTGCTGCTTGCTTGGGAACCACCTCTGAGAAAGCTCCTGGGACCCTCTGGTGCCAGGATTGACGCCTGGGCTCCCACATGCCCAACACGCACTCAAGCCGCTGGCACCATCTCCCCATCCCTCTTCCTGCCTTTCATACTAGAAAATTCCAAACAGAAAGTAAGGAAGAGAGAATGACTCACAACGTCCTCACCCCATAAGGTTACTATAAGGTTACCCAGTTTAGATCGCTAATAATCTCACAGTCAATTTCACCTGTAAGGTAAATTATTTTTCAATTTATTTAATCCATAGCTCTCACCACCCCCCCACCCCCCGGCGGAGTATTTAAGCCAAGCGATCAGCTCAGGCACCCACATTTCACCTTGTTTTCTCTCTCTCCCTACTGAAAGATGTCGTTGAAAGATGCAGATGAAAAGACACTGCAATATCCACAATATCTATCTCCAAGAACTGTGCGTGAAGGTCAGAGTTCTGGCAAAACCATTTCCCCCATAAGAGGGTAGCACTGTAGCACTATCGTCCCGTTGTTCATTGATTTGCTCGAGTGGGCACCAGTAACGTCTCCACGGTGAGACTTGTTGTTACTGTTTTTCTCATATCAAATACGCCACGGGGAGCTTGCCAGGCTCTGCCGTGTGGGCGAGATACTCTTGATAGCTTGCCGGGCTCTCCAAGAGGGATGGAGGAATCGAACCCAGGTCGGTCGTGTGCAAGGCAAACGCCCTACCTGCTGTGCTATCGTTCCGGTCCACAAAAAGGGTATTTAACACAGGAAAAATAACTAGCAAATGCAAATATTAAACACTTATATGTTCTTTACTGTGATTCCATAAGTACTGAGAACGACTCGGAAATCAAGAAAGCTGGAATAGCTTCAGCTGCCACAGAGCCACAGAGAGATGGAGAGAGATCTCTCTCTGCCCTTCACGGAACTCTCCTACACGCTCAGGGCGGAACATTCGCGTTCAGCTGGCCTTACCTTTTGTTGGGCTGAGGTTCTGATCTGTGAATCCCCTTAGTTCTGCGTTTGTGGTAGTCAAACCAACCTGAATAACACAGGTTAAAAAGAAAAGAGGGTCTCAGTATCATGTGATCACTTGATAACCATGTTATTCCTTCCCACCAGATACCTACCAAAGATACTACACGCAGCTCCGTAACATGAGTTCTAGCAACTAAAAAGTACAATTAAAAGTAATGTCATTCATCGGGGCTGGAGAGATAGCACAGCGGGTGGGGTGTTTGCCTTGCATGCGGCCGACCCGGGTTCAAATCCCAGCATCCCATATGGTCCCCTGAGCACGGCCAGGGGTGATTCCTGAGTGCAGAGCCAGGAGTAACCCCTGTGCATCGCCAGGTGTGACCCAAAAAGCAAAAAAAAAAAAAAAAGTAATGTCATTCAGGGGCTGGAGCGATTGCACAGCGGGGAGGGCGTTTGCCTTGTATGCGGCCAACCCAGGTTCGATTCCCAGCATCCCATAGGGTCCCCCGAGCACCACCAGGAGTAATTCCTGAGTGTAGAGCCAGGAGGAGCCCCTGTGCATTGCCGGGTGTGACCCAAAAAGCAAACATAAATAAATAAATAAATAAATAAATAAAAGTAATGTCATTCAAGCCATATAACTTAAAATACATGAACTTGCCTGATTACAATCAGAAACAATAAAATAATATGATTTTAAAGTATGCTGAGGTAGACAGAGGTACAGATGGCTGTTTTGTGGGGCTTTGGTCTACACCCAGGGGCTTCATCGGCTCTGTGCTCAGAAATGACCCCAAGTGCTTCTGGGCCATCTCTCCTGCCCCGGGGCTTAGCCGCAGAGATTTGCAGTCTTGAAGTGTTAATTTGGCACATCTTTTGAAGGATTAACACTGGAAAGATCTCACAGCACCCGGCTTCTCTCACAGCTTGGAGCTGTGCACTGGCTGATGGTCACAAACTATCCACGGCCTTAACGTTTACCAACACCGCTCCGGTGGCCTGTCGTCTCATTTGGATTAATGAGACGATTAATGGTCTCATTATTGGGTCATTCAAAATATTCCTCTAAGAGGAATCAGAGAGAGAGCACAGTGGGCAGGGCACGTGGCTGACCTGGCTTCAATTTCTGGTACCCTCCGCAGTCAGTGAGCCCTGCCAGGAGTGATCTCAGCGCTCAGAGCCAGGAGTAAGGCCCGAGCACCTCTGGGCGTGGCCCCCAAGCAAAACAAAACAAATCAGAATACCCCACTAAGAGATGCTTCTTTTTGGGTCCAGAAAAGTAATTCTGATGCAAACTGATCTCTAAAATCCAGCCATGAAGTTTTATCTCTGCAGCTGGGACAAAAACATCGAAAGTAGGGGGCTGGAGAGATAGCACAGCGGGTAGGGCGTTTGCCTTGCACTCGGCCGACCCGGGTTCAAATCCCAGCATCCCATATGGTCCCCTGAGCACGGCCAGGAGTAACCCCTGTGCATCGCCAGGTGTGACCCAAAAAGCAAAAAAAAAAAAAAAAACATCGAAAGTAGAGCTTTCCTTTATTTGTTTCTGAGCCACAGTGAGCAATGCTCAGGGCTTACTCCTGGCTCAGTGCTCAGGGGTCACTCCTAAGCAGTGCTCAGGGAACCTTATGTAGTGCCAGGGATTAAACCAAGGTCAGTCGTGCCTTTCACCCTGTACCACCTCTCTGGCCCCAAGCACAGCTTCTTAATCCTAGGGAGATAACGGAAGAGATGTCTGATTGTGTCTAGCTCACATGTTCTGTGAGGAGTCAATCCTTTGCAGTAAGAGCTGCAACATATCACATGGAGCTCCAGAACTGGTCACGAATATTAACACTCAATGTTCAATGTGTCAATGCTGTAAGTTTTACTGTGGGGTCACGAATGTGTTTCTGTTTGCTTTGCATGTGGCTGACCTGGATTCAATCCTCAGCTCCCCAGACGCTCCCCTGAGCACCACCAGGAGTGAGTGACCCCCGGGTGCAGAGCCAGGAGTAAGCCCTGAGCACTGCTGAGTGTGGAGAGGAGAGTGGAGAGAGGAGACAGAGGAAGAGAGAGAAAGAGAGGAAGAGAGAGAGGGAGAGAGGGAGAGGGAGATGGAGAGAGAGGAGAGAGCGAGAGAGGAGGGAGAGGGAGAGAGAGAGAAAAAGAGAGGAGAGAGGGAGAGAGAGGAGAGAGAGCAAGAGAGGAGGGAGAGTGAGAGAGAGAAAGAGAGGAGAGAGACAGGGAGAGAGAGGAGAGAGAGAGCGAGAGAGGAGGGAGAGTGAGAGAGAGAGAAAAAGAGAGGAGAGAGACAGGAGACACAGAGAGAGAGAGAGAGAGAGAGAGAGAGAGAGAGAGAGAGAGAGAGAGAGGAGAGAGGAGGGAGCAGTGAAGGCAGAGTCTCCTGCATTCTCCACAGGGAGCCCCTGTGCCCGGCGATGCACGCATTCTAGTCCCTTCCAGAGCATCCTTCTGCCTCGCTGTTAGTACAGAGGTAACGGCAGAAACCTCAACTCCAACCACACGTTTCCAGCCGAGGGCTCTCCGCTGCATGGTTACTGTTCTGCTTAAACACCTGCTGTGAGGCTCGACCAAGGCTGAATGAAACGGCAAATGAATTCGGAAACTTTTTACCCAGTTGTACACCTGCACCTAAAAAAAACCCAATGAATGATGTTCTGACAAGAAAACAAGCTAAAAGTTGGCGAAAGCTCCCGGCCCGGCGGCTGAGACTCAGACCTTCCCGCCTAGTAACGACGCCCAGATCTCACGGGCCCATTATTTGAGGTAGACATGCCGGGAGGGACGGGGACTCCCAACGGGATGGCCCTTGCTCAGAGAGAAGCCCCCTTTCGTGAGCGACCTTGAAGGATGACCACGGAATGAGGTGGACACGTGCGTCGTGACGTGCTCAGCAGGAAGATCCCCGTATCTGTGGTTGCCACCCACGTGGCCATGGCTCTGAGCGGTCCAGCTGCCCGGGACAGTCCCGAGAGAAAACTGCCGGTGACCAGGATGCACAGAGAATGCATCTCTGACCGAACCAGAGTCGGAATAAAAGTCCGTCCGCTGGGAAGGGCGAGTGGTCAGGGAGCACTGACCCACGTGGTCCCCCGGGGCACCAATGTGATGTTCTTTTTTTTTTTTTTTTTTGGTTTTTGGGTCACACCCGGTGGTGCTCAGGGATGACTCCTGGCTCATGCACTCAGGAATTACCCCTGGCGGTGCTCAGGGGACCATATGGGATGCTGAGAATCGAACCCGGGTCGGCCGTGTGCAAGGCAAACGCCCTACCCGCTGTGCTATCGCTCCAGCCCCACCAATGTGATGTTCTGATCCTGGGGTAGCCCGGGGGTCCCCAGCACTGCAGGGCTGAGCAGAGATGCATCCTCGGGCACAGGCATCGCAGCACGGGCCACGAGTCGTGGCGGGGTAGGGGGGCTCTGGGCTGCCCCGGTGCCCCCTGGAAGCCCCTTCTCCACAGAGTAAATAAAGTCACTTGTCACGTTTGCTGCATCTACTGCTCATGTGAGAAGGAAGCAGGGCTGCCGGGGACCACACGAGGCGGTGCCGCTGTTCCGACACGCAACGCGGCAGTATGAACCAAAGGGGCCCCGCAAATTACACACGTGTCAGGCCAGGAGCTTCCTCAGACTCGGCCTCCTGGGAAGGATGCCGGGAAGCCAAAAGAAACGGAAACGCTTTATTTAAAGGAAAAGAAATGGAAATAAAAGACCGATCAAGCTGGGGGCGTGGCCTTGCTGCCCAACAACAGGGAACCTCGTTTGTGGATGAGGGTGTTTCAGGGAGGATCAGGAGGAAGAGCCGTAGGAAGCCCGCCTCAAGGGCTGGGGGAGAGTCGGGAAGAGAGGGGACTATCAGGGCAATGAGGCTTGGAGGGATTGCTCGGGGATATGCCCAAGGGGGAGAGACAGAGAGACAGAGACAGAGAGAAAGACAGAGACAGAGGAGAGAGAGAGAGGCAGAGACAGAGCGGGGAGGTGGGAGAGAGAGAGAGAGAGAGAGAGAGAGAGAGAGAGAGAGAGAGAGAGAGAGAGAGAGAGACCTGGGTTCGATCCCCAGCATCCCATATGGTCTCCTGAGCACCGCTGGGAGTCATTCCTGAGTGCAGAGCCAGGAGTAACCCCTGTGCATTGCTGGGTGTGACCCAAAAAGAAAAAAAAAAAAGACCAAGAAAGAGCAGTTTCTACAAAGTCAAAGCATCCTCCAACAAGTGGCAAAACAAGTTAATTTCGGTGCCCCAAGAGGAGGCGGGAGCTTTTGGGGGTCCTTACTTTGCAGCCGATAAGAAAGGGAAATGCAGCAATCAGCAAACATGGTCCTCGGGGCCCATCTGAGCAGGCACAGGGAGTCATCAAGTGCTCCTCCGGGCACACACAAAGCTATTAGCAAGTCGTGCGGGAACAGGGTTCGACCAATCAGAATCCGGAAGGAAAAGAAGACCTCACAGTGCAAGTATTTAGATTTTTTTTTTCTTTTGCCTTTTTTGGGTCACACCCAGCGATGCACAGGGGTTTCTCCTGGCTCTGCACTCAGGAATTGCTCCTGGCAGTGCTCAGGGGACCCTATGGGATTATGGGATGCTGGGAATCGAACCCAGGTTGGCTGCATGCAAGACAAACGCCCTCCCTGCTGTGCTATCGCCCCAGCCCCAAGTACTTAGTTTTTTGAAGTTTACAAGTACTTACATTTTTTGCCGTCATGTCAAACTGCATTCAATTTAAAATTCTGTAAAGCCATTAAAAAACCAACAGCAATAATAATAATAAAAAAGGCTTTCGTCTTCGGTGATTTCTTAAAAGGACATCTGTTAAAGAGAGAAAAGAGGGAAGAGAAATGTCAAAATAATGCCAGGAATCCTTCATGTCTTATTTGCCATGCAACGTACATCTTCTTTAAGCAAGTTATTTAATTTGTTCCTCACAACAATGCAATGATATAAGCAGCATTTTATTGACTTATTTTTATTTATTTATTTATTTATTTGGCTTTTTGAGTCAGTAATGCTCAGGGGTTACTCCTGGCTCTGCACTCCGGAATTACTCCTGGTGGTGCTGGGGGACCATAGGGGATGCGGGGGATTGAACCTGGGTCAGCCGCGTGCTAGGCCAACGCCCTCCCCGCTGTGCTATCGCTGCAGACCCCAGGCAGCATTTTAATTCTCCTGCTCAAAGACAAAAAATGGGGGAGGGGTTAAGAGAAATTCATCCTTAGGTCCAAGGCAATTCTATTAACAACCGAGGAAGAACAGGGGTGGGAGCTATGGAGTACAGAGGGGAGGGCATCTGCCTTGCAGGAGGTCAGCTGGGTTTGATCCCGGCATCCCATCTGTTCCCCGAGCACTATAACAGGTAGCCTGCATTGCCAGGTGTGGCCCCCAAACAAAAACCAAAACCAAAAACAAAACAGATGATGGAAAAAAAAGCCTTTGGAATGTGCTATGTGGCGTTAGACAGTTACTGAGAGGAAATGCAGACTCGGGAGGCGGCAGGAAATGTGCGGGGTGCGTCTGGAATATTCTATCAGGCCTAAACTAAAGACCGGAAAAAAAACTCATGGAGCCAACCACAGGCTCCAAAACGCGACATCTCGGGGGAATGGAGCCTGCAAGTATATACTAATAACGGCCAATAAATCCTCTGAATGAAATGATCCAAGAATCTGTACTGATAAGAATGAGGAGGACAAAGGGAAAGGTCTTTGCAACAGAATATAGAACAAGAAAGACGAACTGTCTAATTCAATCCTTTGATGGCATTAGAAAACCATCAATTTGGAACCGGCAAAACTGCCGGAACAGAATGGCAAGGAGAAGAAAATACTACAGCTTGCGAAGTGCAGCTGAAAGAGCGCTTACGGGCAATTTTACATTTCCTTTTGTTAGTGAAGTGAACACTGAAAAAGCTTGGAAAGGTCAGTGAGGGGCTGGGAGGAGGCTTGGGGCTGCAGGGAGACTGCCTGGGGGAGCACTGCAAAGGAGCACCCCCGACCCAAGTGTGGGGAGCCCCTGAGAATCACCAGAGGTGGCCCCCCAAATCCACCCCTTCGGAAAACAAAATCAGTGAGAACTCAAAGGGGGAAAAAAAAGCAAATTTTGGGGCTGGAGCAATAGCACAACGGGTAGGATGTTTGCCTTGCATGTGGCTGACCCGGGTTCAATTCCCAGCATCCCATTCGGTCCTCCGAACACCGCCAGGAGTAACTCTTGAGTGCAGAGCCAGGAGTGACCCCTGTGCATTGCCAGGTGTGTCCCAAAAAGCCAAAGAAATAAAAAATAAAAATAAAAAGCAAATCAAGAATTCACGAGAGGGGCCAGGGGTTTGTGGGGTGGGGCTCTAGTGTCCCTGGGCACTGCTGCGACTGCACCCCCAGGATGAATGACACAGACAAACAATCACAATGGGCGCTGAGGTGCCTGAACAGGTGGGCAGGGGCAGAGAAGGGTGTGTGGGTACGGCAGCTTAGACCCTGGTCTCTGCGACTTTGAAATGGCCTTACCCATCCCCCCCAACCCCCCCTGCAAATCTGGGAAGAGGTTGCTTGGTTGGTTTTGGAGGGGAAGGTGGAGAGTGGGGGAGCAGAGATTCAAAACCTTATCCCGTGGGGCTGGAGCAATAGCACAGCGAGTAGGGCGTTTGCTTTGCACGCGGTCGACCCAGGTTCAATTCCCAGCATCCCATAGGGTCCCCTGAACACCGCCAGGAGTAATTCCTGAGTGCAGAGCCAGGAGTAACCCCTGAGCATCGCAGGGTGTGACCAAAAAAAGAAAAAAACACAAACACCTTATCCCGGTGAAAAATCACCGAACGCGCCAGAAGCACGGAACCTTCCAGCCCACCCCGAGGGCTAGTGCTCGGGCTCCGCCTCCCAACTTACTGAACTCACGAGTGAAACCCTCCATAGTTAAGATGCTCTGGTGACACGCTGCAGGCTTTAGCCAGAGACCGAGACCCCCAAGTGATGAACTGGACCCAAGGCCAGCGGAGAAGCAGCCGGGGGCAAGCCGTGCCCACCCACGGGCACCTCCCGCCTGCCGCAGGGGAAGCCGCAGCTGCCGGCCCTGAGCCCCAGGCGCCCTCTCAGATGGGCTGACCGGTGCCCGGGGCACCTGACTCTCATCAACGAAAGACAAGCGGGCACTGCTGGCCCGGCTCCGCCGCCCACGCCCCCTTGCCCCGTCTCTTCAGGCCCGGGGTATGGCAGGAACGGTAGGGCCGGTTTATCCCTGCATCTGCCTCCCTGCTAAATCCCATCATCATTTTAAACAATTTTTTTCTTTTTTGGGGTCACACCTGGCGAGGCTCAGGGGTTACTACTGACTGTGCGCTCAGGAATTACTCCTGGCGGTGCTCGGGGGAGCTTAGGGGATGCTGGAACTCGAACCCGAGTCAGGTGCAGGCAAGGCAAACGCCCTCCCCGCTGTAATGTCGATCGCTCTTAAACTCTGTCTTCAACGGGGAGGAAATTTTCCCGGGGCTGGGCTGAGAGCAGCAGCGCTTATCATGCACAAGTGGGAAACTGACGGCGAAACTGATCTTTAGCCGTTCCAGTCCACGAAGGCGTGAGACACGAGGCAAGGCGGTGGCTGTGCCCCCTCTGCGCCCCCTCCCGGGTCTCTGGAGCCCCTGGAGGTGACCTAAACGATCGATGTCTGAGGCCAGGCCGGGCCGGTGTGTGTGGACGTCTTGGGAAAACTTACCTTAACGTCTCTGGGCTTCACTCTCCTCATCTGCAAAACAGGAAGAGCGCGAATGGTCAGTAAAATGGGGACTTAGCAGAACGCAATCTAGCACAACGTGGGGGGAGGGGGTCACCGATTTCTTAGGAGAAATTAAGCTTCTTCCTCCAAAATAAATAAATAAGACCAAACCATAGGTAGCAGAAGAGGAACATACTGCACACAATCCTCCTTAAAATAGAAACAGAAACGTTTAACCAACGTTCAGAAGAACACTCCTAAAATTAATTTCAAGGGCTGGAGTGATAGCACAGCGGGTAGGGCATTTGCCTTGCACGTGGCCGACCCGGGTTTGATTCCCAGCATCCCATATGGTCCCCTGAGCACCGCCAGGGGTGATTCCTGAGTGCATGAGCCAGGAGTGACCCCTGTGCATTGCTGGGTGTGACCCAAAAAGCAAAAAGAAATAAAAAATAAAATTAACTTCATTCACAAGCAAGCCCTCCGTTCCCTGAGGCATGGGAGGACAGAGTGAGAAACCCGCCCAGGCCATTTGAACGATCCAAAACAGCACGACAGAATAAATGCCATCAAGGAGCAAGAGGATTGTCACAGAGATCATTCCATTAAAAATGACATATTCTGCCCTGGCTTCGAAGGACAGAGGTACAACCTTTTCATTTAAAACATCCAATTCTAAGTATTAAAAAAAAAAAAAACAACTTTTGCCTTTCTTTTACATTGTTTTTCCAAATTAACTGACATAGATGCTTTAAACCGACTATCTACGGAATCCAAGTACCCAGCACCGGATAGTTCAAGAAATCGCCTTCTCGAGCTGTCAGGTGACTCTCAGGATAAAGCCATTGTGTCGCCAGGCGTAACAAAAGGGCACCCTTCTGTCACCAAGTTCCTCTGTGGACCGACGGGGGCGGGGGGAGTAAGTGTTCTTCCAGCTTCGTGAACACATTATGTCGAGCTTCAAAAGTCAGTGTTTGTGACCCCGCCATCTGCTGTGACCTCCAGTGGCGTTTCAGACAATACACGGCGCACAGATGGTCTCGAACCAAGCCCCTCCCTGGCCACCGTCCATTCAGCAGCCTAAGCCACAAAGCCCTTCAAGCTGGGGGCTCCATTCACCGACAGCCAGGCAGGAGAGCGAGAGGACTCGGGCATAAAGAAGAAGGAAAAAGAGAAAGCAGAATGAATCCGGGTCTGTGGGCCCTGGACGTGTGTAGGAGATGAAACTGAAGTTGGCGCCTGTTTCAATGGAAAATACTACTAATTAAAAAATATCCATTTGTATTTCCAAGCTTGGGGAGGATGCAAAACAGTGAAGCCGGGAAAAGTATCAGCCATAATCTCACCACTCAGAGGTTGGGTTCTGTTTCTGGTATCATTTCCTTCAGTATACTCTTTTTTTATTTTGGTGGGGGGGCTGCCAACTTTTGATAAGTGGTATTAATTAGTAGGTATTTTTCATTATTTTTAAAAAAAGCGAGAGTGTCCTATATCTTTCTCTTAGTGGATGAAACCTAGGCTCTTTCCACATATCTCGGACCTCATCCAACTGGCAAACCTTTTATTTTATTTTATTTTATTTTTTTGCTTTTTGGGTCACACCCAGCGATGCTCAGGGATCACTCCTGGCTCTGCACTCAGGAATTACTCCTGGCAGTGCTCAGGGGACCCTATGGGATGCTGGGGATCGAACCCGGGTCCGCCGTGTGCAAGGCAAACGCCCTACCCGCTGTGCTATCACTCCAGCCCCTGGCAAACCTTATAGTAATTGACACGATCTTAAATGAGATTTGAAGGCTTTTTTTTTTTTTGGTTGTTGTTTTTTGAGCCAAATGCAGGTATGCTCCGGACTTATTCCTGGCTCTGCACTCAGAAATTACTTCAGGTGGTGCTTGGGGGCCCATCTGGGATGTCGGGGATCACACCAAGGTCGGCCACCTACAAGGCAATGCCCTATCGCTCTACTACCGCTCTGACTCCCAAACACCATTAGAAGACTTCCATTTACTGTTTCTCTCAGAGCCCTGCCAGGTATTATTATCACTATTATTATTATTATTATTTCACTGGCTTTTTGCACAGGGGTTACTCCTGGCAATGCTCAGGGGTTACTCCTGACTCTTTACTCAGGAATTACTCCTGGCGGTGCTCAGGGGACCATATGGGATGCTGGGAATCGAACCCAGGTCGGCCGTGTGCAAGACAAACGCCCTCCCTGCTGTGCCATCGCTCCAGCCCCCAGGTAAGGACGATCACTGCTTCCCCTTTCACGATGATACCGCAGCACCTTGGAGACCTGAAGGGGTTCGGTCCAGATGGGTTGGCCAACTCTGGATACGGCAGTGCCGGGTACGAGCCCAGGGCCTCAGATTCCCAGGCTCTTCTAGAGCCTACCTGACTTGAGATTTCATAAACATCCTCAAAATATAACAGGAGACGAAGTTACTATGGCAAGAAATCCAAGCAAAAGAATAACTTACAAAACCCCAAGAATTCCTCAAAATTTCATATGGGACAAAATATCACGCCCTTTTCCCCTCCTGTCGGTTCTTTCTTTCTTGGGGAGTGTCGGGGTCACCGCTGGTGGTGCTCAGGGTCTACTGCTAGCCGTCCCCAGGGTCGAGCTGGGAGTGTTCAGGGAACCACACGGGGTGCCAGGGACTGACCCTGGGCTGGCCTCGTGCAGGGCAAAGGCCCTATCTGCTATGCTACTGCTCTGACCCCTGTTGGCTGTTGGGTTTTTTTTTTTTTTTTAAGGACTAGTATTTGTAAGATTAGCTATATACTCAAAATGTAATGGTTTGCACCCTTTAATAATCATGGCAGTTCTATTTAGTGTGAGCCACAGAGAATGGGAAGGGGAGCAGGTACTGGCAGTATCCGGCCGAGGGGCCGGCATCTCCAGAGGCGGCGGTGAGCGTCTCCATCCCGGTGTGAGCGGAAAAGGGCTTGGGACCAGCATCTCACTTGCTTACAATAAATTATGTAATGATTTACAGTTTATTATGGAAAAACTGTATGATGGGCTGCACTTAATTTCACCAAATGTTGAGGTTTGAAAACAGCAGACAAGACGAAACTTGAAGAAACCCATTTATTGGCTACATGCTGGCACATCTATGGGACACGTCACAGTTAAAAGGCAAAGGTGGTGATTGTCAGGGTCTTTGCTATTCAGGCTGAGAAAAAAGTCCAGGCATATATGTTTATATATCCCAGGGGGAAATAAATTTTCCCCCATAATGTTTGGAAATCAACCAACAGAAATGACCTGACTTCTCAAAACAATTTTCACAAAATCTGGGCATTTTGTGAAACTCAAGGTCCCAAAACTCCTAGGGATTCTATTGCAGTCTTAGTAAATTTGCGAGCACAATTTTCAGTCTTTTGTTTGTTCGGGTTTTGTTTTGGGGCCACACCCGGTGATGTTCAGGTGTTTCATCTGGCTCTGCACTCAGGTATCATTCCTAGAGGTACTTGGGGACCATATGGGATACCGGGGATTGAACCCGGGTCGGCTACATGCAAGGCAAGTGCCTTACTTGCTGTGTTATCTCTCCAGCCCTGAATTTTCAGATTTGAACGCAATTCTAACAATCAGAAAGGCTGTTAATGGGAAGCCAATGATTTCAGTACTGTGATTCTGAGGTAAATAATAGCACAGCAGGTAGGATGTTTGCCTTGCACACGGCTGACCTGGGTTCAATTCCTCCGTCCCTCTCGGAGAGCCCGGCAAGCTACCGAGAGTATCCCACCCGCACGGCAGAGCCTGGCAAGCTATCTGTGGTGTATTCGATATGCCAAAAACAGTAACAACAAGTCTCACAATGGAGATGTTACTGGTGCCCGCTCGAGCAAATCGATGAACAACGGGGCAACAATTCTACAGTGCTACAGTACAGATTTATGAAGTACCTCACTTTGGAATGCAGTACATTGATAAAAGTGAATCAACTTTTATCAATGTACTGATACATTGCATAAAATGTATCAGTACTGATACAAACAACCTAAATACTAAAGGAAAACTAGACATAAATAAACTTGTATTTCACCAAGAAAATTTACCAAAGTCAAATTCCTCCCATAACAGATACATGTCATGTTCCTAGACATACTTATTTTCACAGGAAAAGAGAGACTTTCGTTTACAGGATTACAATAGACCTAATTTTTCAAAATCAAGTGTTGGAAATGAAACTCCGAAAGAGAACTCACAGCAACGCCACTTGGAGAGACCACCCAGATTCAGAGTAAAGTCCCATTTCAAGATCTGGCCAAGAAGACCCCTGCAGAAAGTGCCTTAAATCAGGCGGCACCTGCCAGATTTGAAGCCATGCAACTCGCTTCTCATAAACGACGGCATGGATGCGATTCTCCAATGACCATATGCTGCTGGAACAAAACCTCCCTCCCACAGCGACACGGGCTGAATGAGACCAGCCCCGCACCCCGCCACGAGATGAGTTAAAAAAAAAAATTATCACTGGGCGCAAATACGGATGGACAAAAAGTACACTGCTAAGAACATGCAGGCGTAAAATGTTCAATTTACCCAACACGAGTCTGAGGAAAGGGAGTGGTCAAGCGGAAGGCAGCTAGCTGTGAAGGACACAGCGCGATTCAGAACAGAAGGACCCTCACAGGACCCTCCATATCCGGGTAAGATGAAATATGGCTCGGGATGGGAGATGTGTGCTGCAAGTAGATCAAGGACCAAACACCATGGCCTCTCGGTATCTGTATTGCAAACTATGATGCCCGTAAGTAGAGAGACAGTACCTAACTGTCGGGAACTGGAGTGATAGCACAGCGGGTAGGGCGTTTGCCTTGCACGCGGCCGACCCGGGTTCAATTCCCAGCATCCCATAGGGTCCCCTGAGCACCGCCAGGGGTAATTCCTGAGTGCAGAGCCAGGAGTAACCCCTGTGCATCGCTGGGTGTGACCCAAAGGGAAAAAAAAAAAAGAGTATCTAACTGTCTGCCATGGGGGCAGGAGGAGGTGGGACGGCAGAGAGGAGGGACACTGGGGACACTGGTGGTGAGAAATGCACACTGGTGGAGGATGGGTGTTTGCTCACTGTATGACTCAAATGCAAACATGAAAGCTTTGTAAGTGTAGCTCACGGTGATTCAATTTAAAAAAAAAAAGGGGGGGCAGGATCGATAGCACAGCGGGTAGGGTGTTTGCCTTGCACGCGGTCAACCCTGGTTCAATTCCCAGCATCCCTGAGCACCACCAGGAGTAATTTCTGAGTGCTGAGCCAGGAGTAACCCCTGTGCATTGCCAGGTGTGACCCAAAAGCCAAAAAAAGAAAAAAAAGATGAAATATGGCGCAGTTGTATGTGTGTGAATGCATATTGCTTGGCACTCCTTAATACCATTTTTACAGAGGAAAGTAACGGCCCTGTGGTTAGGAAAGGAAGCTCTCACATCAGCAGGGTTCATTCAGAGTCAGAGTTATCTCTGTTATCTGTCCACAAAATCTCACGCTGTGCTGACATTCCTCCAGGGGGCAGTTCTGTTCATCGTTCCCTTTTTTTCATTAAAATAAAGATATTTTATTTTCAACCCTGGCTGGAGTGATAGCACAGCAGGTAGGACATTCACCTTGAACACGGCCGACCCGGGTTCAATTCCTCCGCCCCTCTCGGAGAGCCTGGCAAGCTACCGAGAGTATCCCGCTCGCACAGCAGAGCCTGGCAAGCTACCCGTGGCATATTCAATATGCCAAAGACAGTAACAAGTCTCACAATGGAGATGTTACTGGTGCCCGCTTGAGCAAATCGATGAGCAACGGGATGACAGCGATACAGTGATAGTTTACAAACAAAAACAAATACAAAACCAAAAAAGATGAAATATGGGTAGCTGCGTCACCAGAGCAGATGGCTGTGATTCTTCAGAATAACCGGAGAAGCGGGAGGGGAGGGCGGGGGCCACACCCGGCAGTGCTCAGGGCTGACTCCTGGCTCTGCACACAGGAATCACTCCTGGTGGTGCTCAGGCAAGCACGTGAGATGCGGCGATGGAACCCAGGTCGGCCACAAGGAAGGCGCGGGTGTGTGTGTGTCTGTGTGTGTGTCTGTGATCATCCTGGATCTGGTCAATTGCGTGATTTTTGTCTTTTCTTCTGGGCGGATACCAATAAGTGGAGTTACAGGGTCACAACATGGTTTTTTGTTTTGTTTTCTGAGGTGTGTCCCACTGCTTTCCAGAAGTGCTGGCCCATGCCCCATTCTCACCAGGAGTGCTGGCGAGGGTCCCTTTTCTCCGCATCCACACCAACCGGGGTTGATTTTGGTTTTCTGTGATGCGTGCCCGTCTCACTGGTGCGAGGTGACTTGACTTGTTCTAGTTTGCATCTCCCCACTGCTAAGAGATGTGAGTGTTCCCCGTGCACCTCTCACCTCCGTGTGTATCCCACGAGGCAGCTTCTGTCTATTTCTTCTTTCTCCCCAGTTTTGGAAGGCACCATTTGATTGTTTTCTTGTTAAGTTTTATACACGTGCCTTATCTATCCTGGAAATTAACCCTTCATCAGAAGGAGAAACAAGCATTTTCTCCCAGACTGTGGGGTGTCTTTCTACTCTGGTATCACTTCTGTGAGCACGGATATCTGGCCATCTCAGAACAGAGAGAATAGCTTTATTCCTTTTCGTTTGGAGGACGGATTTCGGGGTCACACGCAGTGGTGCTCAGGGCTTGCTCCTTGGCTCTGCACTCAGGGTCACTCCTGCAGGGTTTGGGGAGGCCTTACGGGGTGCCAGGGGTTGAACCCAGTTCTGCCATTGGCACGGCAAGTGCCCTGCCCACTGTACTTTCTGGTCCTGTATCTTTATTTCATTTTACAAACGCTCAATATGCTGCTGCACAAACAAAACATTATTTAACCAATCCCTTTTGTGGAAATTTGGGTTTCTAGTTTTTTTGTGTGTGTTTTTTGCTTTTATTTATATTTTGCCATTATACACAGTGGTCTCATAAATAACTTTACACACCTGCAGGATAAGCATGTGAACTTTTTTGAACAGCTGATGCATTTTTACTTTTTTTTCTGGGGGGGTTTGTTTTTTTGGGGCACACCTGGTGACGCTCAGGGCTCACTCCTGGCTCTGCGCTCAGGAATTACTCCTGGCAGAGCTTGGGGGACCATATGGGATGCCGGAGATTGCGCCTGCAAGGCCAAACAATGCGGTTTTTTTTTTTTTTTTTTTTTTTTTTTGCTTTTTGGGTCACACCCGGCGATGCACAGGGGTCACTCCTGGCTCATGCACTCAGGAATCACCCCTGGCGGTGCTCAGGGGACCATATGGGATGCTGGGATTCGAACCCGGGTCGGCCGCGTGCAAGGCAAACGCCCTACCCGCTGTGCTATCACTCCAGCCCCGCGGTTTTTTTTTTTTTTAAAGAGATATCCCTGAATCGTCCTCAATAAATGTGGCGCCAATTTCTTGAATAAGATGGTTTTGGAGGGAGGAAAGTTTCGGCCATCTCTGTCAGTGCACGGGGCTTGCTCCAGACTCTGTGCTCAGGGGTCACTCTGGAGCGTGTCTGGGGGTCTGTAGTGGTGCTGGAGAGTGGCCCTCCGCCACGCACAAGGCCAGCGCTGAGCCCCTGGCCATCTCTCTGGCCCCGCTGGATTCCTGAGTCCCATCCCGCAGCAATCATGCCCCAGGACGGCGTGCTGAATCGTGTTTATTTAAAAGTTATTAAAAGTAGCTTTTGCTGGGGCTGGAGCGATAGCACAGTGGGTAGGGCGTTTGCCTTGCATGTGGCCGACCTGGGTTCGATTCCCAGCATCCCATAGGGTCCCCCGAGCACCGCCAGGAGTAATCCCTGAGTGCTGAGCCAGGAGGAACCCCTGAGCATCGCCGGGTGTGACCTAAAGAGCCAAAAAAAGGAAAAGCTATGGATTTCCACTTCCTGATTTTGCACTTCACCGCACAACAGAACTCTCTCCGTTGGTTGTGTATTTGGGGGCCGGGGAAAGGTGCTACGGAGACCTCAGGGCCATTCGGGTTTGGAGAACAACGAGGGCCCCTGACTGCTAATCACTGCCCCTCCCCCGCCATGAGCAGGACCCTGCCAGACCCCTACCTTCATCATTGTGCCGTGTGGACCAGAGAGCACAGCCAGCGCCGAATGCCTGCGGGAGAGAGAAAGGAGATCAACGACCGTCCAAGGCGTGTCGTGGCCCAGCCCCAGGAAGCCTGCAGGTGCGGGAGGCGGGGAGCTCGGCTCAAGTGCTCCCGAAAATGGCCTGGGGAAGCCAAGGCCAGCTCAGACACTGGGAAAAGCCACCACGTGCGATGCATGAACAAGAGTGGCAGAGAGCTGGGGCGATAGGACAGCAGCGAGGGCATTTGCCTCGCATGCCGCTGACCCGGGTTCAATCCCCGGCATCTCATATGGTCCCCCGAGCACCGCCAGAAGTGATTCTTGAGCACAGAGCCAGGAGTAACCCCTGAGCATCACCGGGTGTGACCCTGAAAGCAAAAAAAAAAAAAAAAAAAGAAAAGAAAAGAAACAACAAAGCCAAGATTAGGGGCTGAGTGACCTGGCTGTCAAGGGTGGGGAAATGCTACAAAGTTGTAGGCTGGGCAGGAAGGCGGGAGGGCGTGGGGGGTGGGAGGCATCTCCAGGACACGGTGCTGCTGGAGTGAAGCCAAGTGACAGATGTGGGGACGGGGAGGGGACAGCCGGGGCCCTGCAGAACCCAGCTCTGGAGCACGTGCCAACCCTCTCCCACCTTCTGGGGGGGGGGGGGGTCATGAGTCTCTCGGATGACTCCTGGCAGGGCTCAGGGACGGATGCCGGGGATCGAACCTGGGTTGGTCACGTGCGAGGCAGGAACTGCCTACCCAGCACACCGGCCCGGGGAGTAAGGACAAGCGGGTGGAGACCAGACCCACCCAGCATAAGGCCTGGCATGCGACCAACCGTGCCCAAGCCCCTCACCAACCCTGAAGCTGGAGAAAGGGCAAGAACCACTGCCATGCAACCCTCTGACGGGACTCAGTGTCCTCGGGAACACAGGAATTGGAGGACACAGGAAACAGAAAACAGCCTTGAGTTGTTTGCAGAAATGCAAGCGCTCGGAACTCACAGGGACAGAAGACAGAAAGAATTTCAGCCCAACATTTCTTTCTTTCTTATTTTTTTTCTTTTTGGGTCACACCTGGCGATGCTCAGGGGTGACTCCTGGCTCTGCACTCAGGGATGACTCCTGGCGGTGCTCGGGGGACCCTATGGGATGCTGGGAATCGAACCCGGGTCCGCCGCGTGCAAGGCAAACGCCCTCCAGCCCCAGCCCAACATTTCTTGAACTATAGAAAGGAACAAAATCACCTGAGAAATGACGATGAAATAATAAGGCTCACAGGGAGAATGCAGGGGCGGGATGGGGGGCACGGGATGATAATAAACAGGTGGAAATGAAATAAGGAGCAAAGAGCTCAGAGGAAAACGGGCCAGGTGGACAGCAGGCCAACGGCGGCACAGCAGCCGTCACGGGCGTCTTCGACCAAGCAGGCAGCACCAGCACTGACCCCCAGAGCAGGAGAGCCCTCTTCCTCTTCTCTGGGCCACGGTCAGCCATGCCGGGGGATCACACTCGGGGCCTCCCACACGCCCAAGCCACCGGCCCAGCCTGAAACAAAACTTCCCGAGATAAGAGACTCGGACGGCCTGCACCTCCACACGGGCTGATGCAGACGGGGCAGCCGCACCCCGGGCCCAGGGGCCCAGAGGAAGGAAAGCGTGGATCCTGCAGAGGGGAGGGAGAGAGAACTACAGGGAGAACTGCAGCTCCTCAGAGCCGCCGTCAAAGCAAGACCATCGCCAATAATCGCCGAGCACTATTAGCTGTAAAAAAAAAAAAAAATGGGGGAGCTGGAGTCATAGCACAGTGGGGAGGGCATCTGCCTTGCACGCGGCCGACCCAGGCTCGATCTGTGGTATCCCATATGGTCTGCCGAGCACTGCCAGGAGTAATTCCTGAGTGCAGAGCCAGGAGGAACCGCTGAGCATCACCGGGTGTGACCCAAAAAGAAAAAAAAAATTGGATTTTTAAAAAAATTGTATCACTAAGAGATACACAGTTACAAAGTTGTTCATGATTGGATTTCAGTCACAAGGTTCCAACACCCGTCCCTTCACCAGTGCGCATTTCCCACCACCAATGTCCTCAGTTTCCCTCCTGTCCTGCCTCCCTCCCCCACAGCCTGCCTCTATGGCAGACACTGTTCCTCTCTCTGTCTCTGTCTCTCTCTGCCTCTCTGCCTCTGCCTCTCTGTCTCTCTGTCTCTCTCTGTCTCTGTCTCTCTCTGCCTCTCTGTCTCTATCTCTCTGTATGTGTCTCTCTCTCTCTCTCACACACACACACACACACACACACACACACACACACACACACACACACACACACACACACACACACACACTGATAACCGCGTCTTGTTTAAACTCCCCCCGGAGTTCAAGGCCGCTCTGGGAGGAACTCCTTGATACTGTTGACTTTGATCTGGACAAAAGCTCAGGCCACGAAGACAAGACAGGCACGGAGGGGCTGTGTGACACTCAGACGCTTCTGCACGGCCAAGGAAACCCACGGCTGGCGTCTCGGGGTCGGACGAGCAAGTCCTTAAAGCACCGGCAAGGCTTGGCGGCAAGGACCACACGTCCCACGACAACTGCAGCCACCAGGGTGAGACGGGTGCCACGGGGACAAGACCGGCGGGTCCAAGGATGCCCTGCAGTGACCACCGGGCACTAGAGTGGTTTGCTCTGAACAAAAAGGCAGAGACGGCGAGATAAGAAGGTTCCGGAAGAGACCTGGGTCCCTACAGAAATGTATCTGCCTGTGTCCAGCTTCGGAAGGGGGTGACTCTGCACGGTGCAGGGGGCTATTATCCACCAGCGAGACCTGGGCAGGGGACAACGGGGCAGTCACCTGGAGAAAGAACTGGAACCATCCTGACACCTCACTCCAAGTCCGAGTCAAACAAACACAGGGGCCAGTGCACCTCGGAGGGCTCGGTCCCGAAGCTCTCGGGTCTGGGATTCTTAAACCCCTCGAGTGGGGTAAGGGGAAATTTTACTGAGTTGTTGCAGAGGTCAGATCCGGTGGTCCTCGGGGGCCAGGGCTGGCAGGGTCACAGAGTGGGGCACTCTGCGTCTGCAGGCGGGGAGGGCGTTTGCCTTCCCGCATGCAAGGCAAACGCCCTCCCCACCGTGCCACCGCTCCAGTCCCATTTCCACTGTACTGAAGAGAGCAAATGAAATCAAATGCTGGGTGTCTGCCTTGCACATGGCCGACCCGGGTTCGATTCCTCCATCCCTCCGTCCCTCTCGGCAAGCTACCAAGAGTATCCCGCCCGCATGGCAGAGCCTGGCAAGCTCCCTGTGGCATATTCGATATGCCCAAAACAGTAACAACAAGTCTCACCATGGAGACGTTACTGGTGCCCGCTGGAGCAAATCGATGAACAACGGGACGACAGTGCTACAGTGATGAAAGCATCTATGAGTAAACAAATAAAACTCCAAGTGCTGAAAGAAAAACAGGCGAGGATACCTAGCAGGAAGCGCCACGAAGGCTTCCAGCACGCCACAGCGAGCATCACTCCCCCTTGCTAAATGGTGACGGCGGCAAATCTACCACCTCCCATCACAGCGCACACCAGCGGCTCTCAAACAGAAGGGAAACATGGGCGACTTCTCTGCTAGGCGAGATACGGCCATGCAGGTCCCCGGGACCAAGGCGATGACACCAGCACTCGGTGGGGGGGAGGGGATGCAGGTGGGAGCCGGCCGACAGCCCTGGCCCTGCAGAACTCACAGGTGCAGGAGTGACTCGGAGCTTCCTGCAGGGACCCTAGGAGGGAGGGGGACGGTGAGGCGATGCCCCCTGCAAAGCCAGCGTCTGTAGCACCTGCAGCTGCCCTCCCCACGAGGACCCTCAGGCAACGGAAGGCGGGGTCGGAGGAGAGGGAGTTCTCGAAGCAGCTTCTGCACACGAGGCACCGGGTCATCTGACCCGAGAAAGATGATACGGGACCTGTTTCCCAACCTCAGCCCGATGCATCACGGTTTAAAAAAAGCAGCGAGGCCGCTGGCAGGGCGCCCCCCTGGCCGGGCCTCGGCCACCAGCTCCTCAGCGCGGGTGCAAAGGACAGTCCCTGCGTCTGTCCCGGCAAGCAGGGTGATGGACACGCTTCTTCTTGTTTTGTTTTTAGGATCACACCTGGTGATGCTCAGGGCTTTCTCCGGGCTCTGTGCTCAGGGATCACTCCTGGCGGTGCTCGGGGACCAGATGGGATGCCGGGGAGCGAACCCAGATGGGCTTTGCGCAGGGCGAGCTGTAATAGCGCTCAGGCCCCCAACCCATCTCTCAATTTGTAATTAATTAAATTTTTTAAATAATAAAGTTTAACCCAGCAATGCTGGGAGCCACCGAGGACACTCCCGGGGGTACTGGGGAACGCGTGGTGGTGAGGCTTGAACTCGGGGCCTCACATGCTCCAGGCAAGGGCTCCACCAGTGAGCCTCCCAGCCCGACTCAGTAATGAGATGACAGCACAGCTACCTACACCCTCGGTGCATTTTGTCTTTTATACCATGAACACACAAGTCACTGATATGAGAGGCCAATTTAATTTTTTTTTAACTGTTTGGGTCACACTGGGCGATGCTCAGGGGTTACTCCTGGCTCTGTGCTCAGGGGACCATATGGGATGCCGGGGATTGAACCCGGGTTGGTCATGTGCAAGGCAAACGCCCTCCCCGCTGTACTATCGCTCTAGCCCCAAACTTAAATTTTTTGAATCCTGTGCTTTTCTTCTTATTAGAAACAATACTTTTGTTCTCTCTTGGGGGCCATTTCTGGGCCACACCTGGTGGAGCTCAGGGCTTATTCCTTGCTCTGTGCCCTGGGTCACTGCTGGCGGGGCTCAGGGGGCCAGCCGGGGTGCTGGGGATCAAACCAGGGTCAGCCACGCGCAAGGCCAGAGCACAAGACTTTGCTTTTCATGATAAAAGTAAAAAGAAGTCGAGTCCTACTTTTGTATTATTCTAGACAGGAAACTCTTAGCTGGACAAGCTATGGTTATTATAGTGTAATAAAATCCTGTGCCCTCCCCTGCTCCCCTCCCCTTAAAAGTTTTTTTTTTTCTTTCTTACAAACAAGTAAATTAGACCAAATTCACTAAAAACGACTTACAAATTGGCTGGGGGCTTCCACCCGGCCACACAGAGCTGCAGTTTGTAAGAGAGCCAGGAGATGGCGCTATTGCCCCACTGCCGGCTCACTGGCCGCTGCCTCGTGGCTTCTCCAACTCCTTCTGGCACACCTGCTCCTCCTCGGCCCCCCCAACCCCCCACTGCAACACCCCCCCAATATTCACCCACGACAAGACCCTGAATAAACACCGCTGGGCAGGAAAGCAGAAGAAATCCCTGGGCTCACAATCAGACTAATTGTTTTTCTTTTTTTTTTTTCTTTTTGGGTCACACCCGGCGACGCTTTGGAGATACTCCTGGCTCCGCACAACCACGCACACCCCTTCCCCTTACCCAGGAACACCCTCAGCTAGACAGGCGGTCACACCCACCACCGACATCCTGCACGGGGCGGGGGGGGGGGCAGGCTCAGGGGCTGCCTCTGTTTCTTCCCCAAATCTGCTTCCAGGACACAGGCAGGTCCCAGGAGACTCCCTGGGGGGGCCCCTACCCCGTCACTCCATCACTCGGGGTCTGGCAGGTAATGATCCCCTCCCCGAGGGAGCCCTGACTCAGCTCTGCTGGGGGAGGGAGGTGCTCAGGGATCACTCCTGGTGGGGTTCAGGGGAGGCTGGGGTGCCAAGTCACACCGGGGAGGGCCACAGACCAGGCAAGAGCCTGCCCCGCTGGGTTCTCCCCGACATCTGGATTCTGAGTGTTGAACCCCCCCCCTCTGAGGGGCAGCGCCACAGTACGGCGGGGAGGGCGTCTGCCTCGCACGCGGCTGACCCGGGCTCTATCCCCGGCATTCCAGGTGGCCTCCCGAGCACTGCCAGGAGAGATCCCCGAGTGCAGAGCCAGGAGGAGGCCCCGAGAGCAGAGACAGGAGTAACCCCTGAGCACCACCAGGTGGGACCCCAAAAGCAAAACCAAAGAAACCAAAAGCAAAAACCGAATTTCAGGCACCGTGATTTACAGCCGAAACGACGTGCAAATCACGCTCCACCCCACGCCCTGCGCCAGCGCCTCCTGACCCGTCCTACCCCACAGGACATGTGACTCGGGGGACGCTCGTACCCTTGGGAGCGGGAGCGGAGGTGGGACCTCGAGTGGCGTGACTTGCGTTTTCCTAATGAGCATCACTCCACACGCCTGCGGATCTCCCTTAGAGAAATGTCGACTGAGACCCTGGGCTCCTTTTGTTTGGGCGCCTCACCTGGCTGTGCTCCGGACGTACTCCTGGCTCTGTGCACACGGCTCATTCCTGAGGGGGGCTCGGAGCACCAGATGGGGGGCTGTGGATTGAACCTGGGCCTTGCACGAGGCCAACCCGAGTACGATCCCCAGAATCCCATATGGTCCCCTGAGCACCACTAGGAGTAATTCCTGAAAGCAGAGTCAGGAGTAACCCCTGTGCATTGTTAGGTGTGACCCAAAATGCAAAAAAGAAAGAAAGAAAGAAAGAAAGAAAGAAAGAAAGAAAGAAAGAAAGAAAGAAAGAAAGAAAGAAAGAAAGAAAGAAAGAAGTTGGGCATATATACACAATGCAAGACTATGCAGCAGTAAGAAAATAATAATAATGATAATAATAACAATAATAATAATAATAATAATAGCACTGTAGCACTGTCATCCCGTTATTCATTGATTTGCTCGAGTAGCGTCTCCATTGTGAGACTTGTTACTGTTTTTGGCATATTGAATACACCACGGGTAGCTTTCCAGGCTTTGCTTTGCTAATAATAATAATAATAATAATAATAATAATAATGTCACGCAGTTCACAGCAACTGAGTGGAAATGGAGATCATGTTGGTGAAATAAGCCAGACGCAGAAGGGAAATGCAGAATGATCTCAGAGACACAAATCAAGGGTATAAAATACCCATCAGGACTGAATCCGGGACAGGGGGTTACAGCTGGGGGTGGGGGGTGACTGGGGACACAGGAAGTAACGCTGCAGAACAGGGGTTGTGGGGGGTCTGACAACTGGTTTACGCCTGCCCCCGATAGGGCATACACGTTCTCTCTCAATGAACTCTTTTCCAAAGAATGCCTCATTTCATGACAGCTAGCAAGCATTTGTGCCCACATCTAACATGCACAAATCAATATGTTCAATTACAGATGAATAGAACTGCATTAGGACACAAAAATCAATACAGCAAAACACACACACACACAAAGTCAAGAAACAGGGTCAGGGAGAGAGAGAGTACAGGGTAAAACGCTTGTCTCGCACACAGCTAGCCCAAGCTCCGTCCCCGGGACCCCGCAGGGTCCCCCAAAACACTGCCAGGAGTGATCTCTGAGCACAAAGTCAGGAGTAAGCCCTGACCAGGGCTAGGTGAGGCCCAAGCACCCCACCCCCACGTCAAGGAAGACCAGGGACCGGCAGAGTAAAGAAAACCCAGCGGGGGCTGAAGCGATGGCACAGCAGGTGGGGGCGCTTGCCTTGCAGACGCCAACCCAGGCTCAGTCCCCGGCACCCCACACGGTTCCCAGAGCCTGCCAGGAGTGATCCCCGAGTGCAGAGCCGGGAGTGAGCACTGAGCACAGGCAGGTGTGGCCCCAACCCTACCAAATCAAAATAACTTTTTAAAAAAGAAAATCTAACAGCAGTCAAAATTGAGTACTTAGGAATGAATGACAAGAAATGTATAAAACTGAAAGAAATGGAGAGCAGAGACCTACCCAAAATATTCTTCTATTCATAACAGTCTTATAATAGTCAAAGAAGTATCGGCAAATCCAGCGTGCACCAAGTTTAGGAAACGGATTAGCAAAACGGGGTATAGCTATACACAGGCATATTACTTGGCACTGAAAAGGAGTCGAGAGCCGGGGAGAATGACTGGCGGGCTGAGAGTGTGCTGTGTCAGCAGGACCCTGGCCTCAACCCCTGGCACCTCCTGGTACCCCCAGCACTACTTTGGTATGGCCTCCAAACCAAAGAGAGAGAGAAAGAGGGGGGAGAAAAGAAAGGAGATGACACATGATCACAGACACATACACCGAAAAAACAGAGGAAGAAGTCACATGTCCCAAGTACATGCTGTTCTTACACCGCAGTGATGTGAAACAGTTCCAAGAGGAAAAGGCAGAGAAATAAGAGGACATTGGTGGGTGCCAGGGACCGAAGGGAGAGGGGATGGAGGAAAAATTCTAGAATTTGATAGCGGTGATGGTTCTGCCTGTCTGAGTATATGAAAAACCACTGAATTGCCCATTTTTTTAAAAAAAAACTGGGGCCATGTCCAGTGCGTCTATACCATGTTTTGCTTGTCCCGTCAACTGTCTATTTATACTTAAGCTACTGCCATTTTCTGTGGTGTGGATAGTGTTGCTTGAACACGGGAGAACTAAAGTCCCTCTGGGCCCTGATTGCAACTCTCTGGGTAAACACACCAGAGCGACATGGTTGGAGCTTAGGATAATTCTAGCTTTCATTTTTTGGGGACCTGCCCAGTGTCTGCCACTCTGGAAAGGACACTTTACACCCTACTCAGTCCCAAGGTGGGGGGGTCTCTCAAATGACATTCTCAGGACATTTCTTGATTTTTTTTCCCCTTTGCTTTTTGGGTCACACCCAGCGATGCTCAGGGGTTACTCCTGGCTCTGCACTCAGGAATTACTCCTGGCAGTGCTCAGGGGATCATATGGGATGCTGGGGATCGAACCCGGGTCAGCTGCATGCAAGGCAAACGCCCTACCCGCTGTGCTATCGCTCTAGCCCCCGTTTCTTGATTTTTAAGTTCATTTCACCAGCAGCACCCTGATGGGCAGAAAGTGACGGCTTGCCTGTGGGTCTTCATCTTCCGAATGTCTAGTGATGTGGGGCATCTGTTCATTCACGTGCCAACCACTTATGAATCTCCTGTAGAGAAACGCCGTCTCTCCTCATTTTGCATCAGGTATGTTCTGGAAGGAGTTCTTCGCAGAGTCCAGAGACGAACCCTTCACAACGTACCCGGCTTACCGCGATGCTCTCCCACGCCACCGGCCGCTCTGCCATTCGCTGATGGTCACGTGCTGAACTTCGGAGGGTTTTGATCCGCCCCACTTTGTCCATATTCTCTGCTGCTGAGGTCTCCGGGAGCATGTCTGAAACAACTATTATACCCCAAGCAAACAGCAGGAGGTTTCTTTCATCGGAGGAAATATTCTGACACGTATGAGATGGGTTCGACTTTGTTCTTCATATGGGCGGCCCAGCTCACGGCGCCCCTCGTTGGAAGGCCACCCTCCCCGCTAGAGGCTCTGCCCCGAGCACCCTGTCCCCACATGCAGACAGAGCCCCCCAGGGCCCACTGTCTGTCTGCGCTGGCACCACGCTTCTTTTTCACGGCAACTAGACAGCAAGTGCTGAAACCAGAAGCATGTGACTCGCACGTTTTTTTCTTTTTCTTTCAAGACTGCTTTGACTAAGCAGGATGCTTCGAGTTAAATAACATGAGAAGAGAGAGGGAGGGGAGAGGGAGGGAGGGAGAAAGGGAGAGACAGAGGGAGGGAAGGATGGAGGAAAAGAGAGAGAGAGAGAGAGAGGGAGAGAGAGAGAAAACAATTCCTAAAAGCAACAGGTGAAAATCAAAGACCAAAGACATATAGGAAAGACTCCTGTAAGCCTCCCAGATTTGGTAACTGAAATCACGGTGGGAATGGTAGAATACTTGCAAAGTAGGGGGTGAAAGAGACCCCCGACCACAAATGCCCTACAAGCTACGTCATCACTCCTATTGGAAAGAGCCACAGGATGTTTGACACTGTGAGACTTGTTGTTGCTGTTTTTGGCATATCCAATACGCCACGGGGAGCTTGCCAGGCTCTGCTGTGCGGGCGGGATCCTCTCAGTAGCTTGCCGGGCTCTCCGAGAGGGATGGAGGACCAAAATGAAACCCTGAAGGACTCTTCGCGGATCTAAGGACAGGGCTGATGAGGACACTGTGACTGCCGGAGATTTTATTTTATATTTTTAATTTTCTTATTTATTTTTGCTTTTTGGGTGTCACACCCGGCGATGCTCAGGAGTTACTCCTGGCTCTGCACTCAGGAATTACTCCTGGTGGTGCTCAGGGGACCCTATGGGATGCTGGGAATCAAACCCGGGTCGGCTGCATGCAAGGCAAACACCCTCCCCGCTGTGCTATCGCCCACCCCAGCCCCAATGGAGATTTCAAAGACCCCGCTCCCACCACGGGACGGATCAAACAGGCATCGCGTCACTCGAAGCGCCGGAGGAGGCCGAGGAAGGGCAAGGCACAGGCCTGCCCCCGGCCCTCCTTCCCCGGGGGTGGACACAGAACACTGACCCACACGGGCCGGACACGGCAAGCTGCCTGCAAAGCCATGACGGTTGGAATCTTATCCAGTCTCTTCTCAGGTCTCGGGACTAGAGAGAAAGCCAGGGGAGCACAAACATCTGGAGTCTTCACACCCCCCGACTGAAACCGACAGCATCAGAGAGGAAACGAGAGATGCCGGGAGACAAACAGCGATGAAGACGGGGTGGGGGGTGGGGGGGTAGAGCCAGCAGGGGCAGGGCAGCAGAAAGGGCTCGAAGAAACACTGTGCCCTCCAGCTCTGAGGCATCGGGAAAGACACAGCTAATGGCCCGCCGCAACTTCCTATCTCTCCATTCTCAGCAATGGAAAACTAATTATCAAACGCTTCCTTGTCAGTAGGGCTGGTTTTTTTGGGGGGAAACTCCAACAACAATAGTGAGTTTTGTGTTGAAGTATGGAATGTAATCAAGGTAAAGAGAAAATGAAGTGAAATTTATCAGTTATGCAGTTGGGGGTGGGGGATTGGGGGGTGGGAGGTATACTGGGGTTCCTGGTGGTGGAATATGGGCACTGGTGAAGGGACGGGTGTTTGAGCATTGTATAACTGAGATATAAGCCTGAGAACTTTGTAACTTTCCACATGGTGATTCAATAAAATAAATTTTAAAAAGTAAATAAAATAAAATTACTTGTCACTGAAAAAAAAAACAAACAAACCCAACGTCAGCTGGGGAAAGGAAACCACAAAAATTAGAACAGAAATGATACAGAAACAGAAAAAGCAATACAATGGATCAATGGAATCAAGAGATGATTCTTCGAAAGAACAAGACTGATAAACCCTTAGCTAGGGTCTTGTCACAGGACAGGGAAAGAGAGCAAGAGAGCGAGTGAGAGAGAGAAGCCCTGAGAAATAGCATCAGAAATGAAGAGAACATTACAACAGGTAACAGAAACATGCGCAAGAGATGGTAAGAGATTACTAGGAACAACGTTATGCCACCAACCTGGAGAACCTAGATGAAATAAATGAATTTTTAGAGTCACATAACCTCTTAGGATTGAGTATAAGGGAAACAGAGAAAATGGAAAAGCCAATTATGAGTAAGGAAATCGAAACTATAATCAAAAGTCACCCCTAAAACAAAAGCCCAGGTCCACGTGGATTTACTAGTAATTTCTTCCAAACCTTTCCAGAGGCCTTATTACTTAACCTTTTCAAGCTAGTCCAGGGTACTGGAAAAACAAATTTTTCTAAACAGTTTCTATAAGACCAACATTACCCTAATACCAAAAGCAGAAACCACTAAAAAAAGAAAAAAAGACAGACCAATACCCACAGGAAATATAAATGCACAAACCTGGGCAAACCTCAGTGAACTTAACTCAACAATACATTAAAAAAAGATCATGCATCAGGACCAAGTAGAATTTATTCCAAGGATACATAGACGGTTCAGTACATGTGAATAAGTTAACGCAATATATTGCATCAACAAGAAGAAAGGAAAAGCATTCTACAACAGTTAATAGATTTAGCGAAAGATTTTGACAAGATTCAATAGTGACTTATGATAAAAATAACTCTCAGCAACTGTGCAGGATCAATAGTACCGAAAGCAGGGTACTTGCCTCGCATGTGGCTGACCCAGGTTCTATTCCTGGCACCCCCTATGGTCCCCAAGTCCACCAGGAGTGACCCCTGAGCTCAGAGCCAGGAGCAAGCCCTGAGCAGTGCCGGGTGTGGCCCCCAAACCAACACTCATACGTGACTCCGAGCAAAATGGGGGTAGAAGGAACTTATCTCAACAAAGGCCACATACGACAAACCCACAGCTGACATCACACTCCACGGCAAAAATCTGGTGACGATTTCAACGAGGCAAGACAAAGAAAAAAAAAGACTGCTTCCAACCAGAAAAGAAGAAATTAAACCCTCCCTATTGGCTGAGGGCACGGCGTTACGCATGGGAAACTCTCAAGACACCACTAAAAAAAAGCTTAGAAATCCTCATGGTGAAGCGGCAGTAACAAAACCAACACATAAAAATTGGTCGCATTTTTATATTCAAACAACAGTGAAAATTTGGGAGGGGGTGTTGGTGGGGGCACAGCCAGGGGAGCCAAAGGTTTATTCCTGGCTCTGAGTGCGGGGATCACTCCTGGTGGGGCCCGGGGGACTATCTGGGGTGTCAGGGATCAAACTCGGGTCGGCTGTGTGCACGGGAAACGCCCTATTGGGTGTTGAAGCGTCTCTCGGCCCCCATACACATCTTGCATTCTGCTGCTACCTCGATGAAAGAAACAAACTAACAACAAAGAAACGCCTCCTTTAGGGATTTTTTTGAAAAAGGGAATAAACACTAAACAAAAAGTAGGGGCCGGACAGTACAGCAGGAAACGCACGTGTGCATGCTTGCACACACAACCTGTGTCGGACCCCCAGCACCCACGGGGCCCTCAAGCTCCACCAGGAGGGATCCCTGAGCACCGAAGGCAGTGCTCCGAGCACCGGCCTCCCCGTGCCCCCCAAAGGAGATGCGGCTAGAGGAGAATTTACTATTCACGCGGTTCGAGCTTAGGGCAGTTCTCTGGGGACACTGGGGTTCCCGGCTGGAAACGGCCGTTTCTGGCCCTAGGTGTGAATCACGCAGATATTGGTGAACTCTGAAGTACAAGGCAAACACGAGACTCTAGGCCCAGAAGAATCCAGTCAAGACAAGTTGCTTCCTTTGTTTTCTAACCTAAGCACCTGCTCCATCTTCAGGACAGGTAGGATTTGTGCAAGCAAAAAGCTAAGAACAGAGGAGGGGGCGGAGGGGGAATAGCCCAGCGGGGAGGATGTTTGCCTTGCACTCGGCCCACCCGGGTTCGATACCCGACATCTCATATGGGCCCCTGAGCCCACCAGGAGCGATTCTTAAGTGCAGAGCCAGGAGTAACCGCTGAACAAAGCCATGTATGACCCAAAAATACAAATGGAAAAAAAAAACAACAACTAAGAATAAGAGGAGGCAAAAGGAGAGGAAGAAATCAGACACACAAAACCAGGAATATACAGAGTGAGAGTCTGTGATATGGAATGTCAAAAATTCTATTATTCAAGAAATGTCACGTACCTGAATTTTAGTAAAATATTTTCAGATTGTTTTTGAAAATTACTTATATTTTCTGATGGCAAAACTAAGTTTTGCAATGTCAAAATCATTGCAGATTGTAAAATTTTTTTGTCTTCTTTTTTCATATGATTTTCTTGACATTGCCCTGAGGTTGTCTCTGATTGAGGCTTTTTCTATGATTTGAGCACTAATGCTACCATTGTCATTAATATCACTTTTTTTTTCTTTTTGCGTCATACCTGGAAATGCACAGGGGTTACTCCTGGCTCTGCACTCAGGAATCACCCCTGGCGGTGCTCAGGGGACCATATGGGATGCTGGGAATCAAACCCGGGTCGGCCGCGTGCAAGGCAAACGCCCTCCCCGCTGTGCTATCACTCCAGCACCAAATATCACTTTCTTGAGATGGACACAGTTGCTGCCTGTGAAAAAAAGTGTTTATTTATGTTTAAAAAAAATTGTGTTCATTCAGTTTTGACCCATGTACATATTTCTTATGTGTATTTGACCATGAAATTATACTAACCAAGAGACTGAGTTTGAATAAAGATTTTCCAAGATAAATTAAAAAAATCTACCATTATTGTTGTTGTTGTTGTTTTTTTAACCAAACAGACCGGTGAGGCTGAAGCTCAATACGGATTTACTGTGCCCAATCCACCAAACTGCTATTTGTCACCACAGGAAAACCCGCTTCATACGCTTCATACGCTGCCACCGTCGGAGACGCCCTCAGTAACCCCGGTGGGCTGGGAACTGCTCCGCTCGGGAGAGTGACGATGATAGAAAAAATCATCTGAAAGGGTTTTACGGAAACGAGTGGGTCCGGTGAATGGAACTGTTGGCTATTTTCACCCAAGGCCAGCCTGAGTCACGCTGCCTCTTAGTGGGGCGAATTGCGGGCGTGAACGGATACAAGCAGGAAGAAGGATTCCATAAGTCTCAGAGACCTCTCGCTGTGCGAGACAAGAACCCGGCGGCCCAAGCCCCGTCACGGGGGCGTCACGGGGGCGGAGGGCTGCACGGCGGGGGAGACCGGGCCCAGGACTCGCCAGGAAACACTGTCAATGCCTGAATCACGCCTGGAAACAGAGATGAACGGCTTCTCACATCACTGCTTTTCCCTGCTGATGTCTGATGTTAACCATATGCAGAATATCCACAATGTTTTAATCTTAGTGATGTCAGATACGGAAGAAACAACTTCTCCAGCCCACAATTAAATGTGGGATTAATTATTAATACAATCTAGGACTGAAAATGGAGCTTCCCTTATTTCTGTAATAGCATCTCTCTCTCTCTCTCTCACTAGCTCAATAGCATCTCTCTCCCCGTCTCTCTCCCCTTCCTCCCCCTGCCCCTGCCTCACTCGGCAGTGCTCAGGGGATACTCCTGGCTCTGCACTCAGGAATTACTCCCAGCAGTGCTTGGGGGACCATATGGGATGCCAGGGATTGAACCCAGGTCAGCTGTGTGCAGGACAGGCACCCCCCTGCTGTACTATCCCGCTGTAATCTGGACAACCCGTACTAAACATAATGTACAGAATGCAATGGACCGGCTGCTCGTGTCAGCAGGCTACCAGTCACTCAGTTCAGCCGGAGTCAAAACTTAGACTTGATTTGTGGGGAGGGAGAATTTGGTCCACACCCACAACTGCACCAGGCTCACTCCTGCTGGTGTTCTATGTGGTGCCCAGATTACACCAGCGTTGGCAGATGCCAGGCAGGTGCTTTTAACCCCTGTGCCTTCCCTACAGCCTTACACTCAGTTTTTTGGGGTTATGTTCTGTTTGTTTTGCCTTTGGGGTCATACCCAGCCATGCTCAGGAATTACTCCTGGCGGTGCTCGGGGGGCCATGTGGGATGCTGGGAATCGAACCCAGTCGGCCGCGTGCAAGACAAGTGCCCTCCCCGCTGTGCTCCAGCCCCACACAAGTCTTAATGGGTGGGGTCTGGGCACCAATGAACGATCCATCTGTTTTCTTGAGTTGAAGAAGAAGAATCCCCTGGTTCTACTCTCTACTCAGCTGGGAAGGTCTGCTTGTTCGGACCCTAATGGCCTGATCTTCCGGGGACGCAGTTACCCTCTGCTCGTGACACCAGCACCTACTGTCCCTTACACGGCTACACGCCAGGGGCACCGCTGTCTATTTCTGTTCTGACGGGGCCACTTCTGCCCTCTCGCCTCCTGCTGCCTCTTGTAGTGTCAACTGCCCCTTCACACCCGCTTTCAGCCGCCCAGTCTGTACGGCCCGACAGACCGAGGGGCCATGGACCACGTTGCCACGAATGTTAAGACAAAAAAAAAGCAACTGTTTTGAACCAATTACTTATTTCCATTCAGAGCAAACGGCTCATCTGAGTTCCCCTGAGCTCAACCCTGCGACAGACGGTGCAGGGCCAGCTGCCACCACCAGGGAGAGGCCCGGGGTCCAGCCCGTCCCGTCTGAAAGGCAGCTGGGAGGGTGGGTCCATCCAAAACAATGGCTGCTGTTTGCATCACTCACAGGTGAGTGGATTCTTGGCACTTTAGAAAACCAACCTTGTGGGCCCAGGCAGATAGTACAGCGGGGAAGGCGTTTGCCTTGCACGGGGCCAACCCGGGTTCAATGCCCGGCATCCCATCCCAATAAATACACACGGTCCCCTGAGCACCACCAGGAGTGATTCCTGAGTCGTGCCAAAAAACGAAAGAAGAAAGGGGCTGGAGCGATAGCACAGCGGGGAGGGCGTTTGCCTTGCACACGGCTGACCCGGGTTCGATTCCCAGCATCCCATATGGTCCCCTGAGCACCAACAGGGGTGATTCCTGAGTGCAGAGCCAGGAGTAACCCCTGTGCATCGCCAGGTGTGACCCCAAAAAAAGCAAAAAAAAAAAAAAGAAAAAACAAAAAACGAAAGAAGAAAAAGATTTGCGGGAGGGGGTGATGGTGTCTGGGTCACCATCGCCAACACCGACTGTGCTCAGCACTCTGGGCGGTGCCTATGGGACCATCAGCGCCATGGGATTGGACTCCAGCAGCCTACAGAGCAGTTGCCTTAACCCGGGACTATCTCTCAGGCCCTAATTATGAAGATGTTCTTTTTGGTTTTTGGGTCACACCCCAGCTGTGCTCAGGAGTTATTCTTGGCTCTGTGCTCAGGGATCACTCCTGGCAGGGATTGTGGGACATTAGGGGGTGCCGGGGATCGATCCCAGGGTGTCCACATAAAAGGCAAGTGCCCCCCACCTGCCATAGTCTATCTCCAATGCCCGCCCCCCCCCAGTAGAAAGAGGTCTTGGCTCTTGTGTAGAAATTGAAGGTCAAAGGGCATCGAGGTGGGCCAATGCATTTCCATCTTCTGGATCCCGGTTGGTCCTTATAAATGCATGGGAATGCGGCACCACAGCCCCAAATGCTGGGGGTCTCGGAAGAAAATCAAGGAAGATCCTCTCACACAGAGGCAGGGGGCGAGAGCAAGCATGGGATGGCAGACAGTGGCTGAGCTGTTTGTGGTAACAATGTCATCTACTTCTAATTCACTAATAGTCTGTTTTCTTTCTAGATATACAAACTGAAAAGCTAAATACGACTACAAAGTGGTGGAAAGTTAGACCTTAATATATATAATTATACCTGAGATACTTTGCATTATCTTGTCAATCACACTTAATTATTTAGTGTTTATTCATTACTTACCTTGGCTGTACAAGTAGACTTATTCACTGTCACTG